>NC_081842.1:153330680-153548180 GCF_963259705.1 Myotis daubentonii
AAAGCATTAGTTAGAACAGTCTTGACTTGCACAGATCTGTGGCATCAGCTAGGTGATTATGGCATCCTCCCTAGCAGTGAACTAGATGGACAGTTCACTAAATTTGTGCTTGGTCTGTGAAAGTGGGAGAGTTCTATGTTAAGTGAATACAGTCTAAGTGGAATCATTCTTTTGTAGTTAACAAGGGTATGCAAAATATGACAAATTGGCAAAATAGAAAAACAAGTGAGGTAAATGGAGCGAGGAATAAGGTTCTAATGATAGCATGACAGAGGGACAGGGGCGTGGGGCAAGTACAGATTTGTTCCTAAGCTTTCTATGACAAAAACTGGCTCACAGTTTCCATGAAATAGACATTTTTGGCACTGGATTAGATTTGAGTTGCTTCAGAGTGAAAAATGAGTTAAGGTAAATTAAATTAGTTATTTACTGGCTTAACTAATTTGATTAAATCTTTTCAACCAACTTTTCTGATGTTCTAGCATAGTGAGAAAAGCCTAAGTTCTGAAGCCAAACCTACTTGGTTTGGAATTCTGGTTCTTTATTTTTTGTTGCTGGTTGTATGATCTAGGGTCAGTTACTCAATCTTTCTGGGTCTTGCTTTCCTCATTTGTAACATAGGTGCAGTTATACCTCTCAGGAGGTTCTGAGAATAAATGTATATAAAGTTCCTTGTATTATACTTAATCCCCCCTTTCTTCCCTTCTCTCTTGGAGAATGTGGTATTTAGTTATAATGCAAACAAATTACTTTTCAATTGAAACCTGTAAGTGGCCACAGATTGCAGAATTATTGGTACAGGTAATATTAACACCAGCTGACTTCTGCTGAATACATGCTTAGGATAAAATAACTGCTTGTTTAAAAATACACACATTCAAACAAAGACATGCACTTGCATGTGTACACACACACACACACACACACACACACACACACACACAGCCAGCCTACTATATCTTATGTGAAGGTCAATCTCATATATTTGATTCTTTAACAAATTGGCTGACATTCCTATTTTCTGAAATATAAGTCTTTAGATACATATGTCTTAGATATTATAATCTCAAGAAAGTAACTCTGTGCAGCACTGCAGTTAGATAGAGAACATTCTCTTTCTGTAGTGCCATCATGACCAGTAAGCTAAGGCTTCAGAGAGCTCTTCCTCAAGAATTGTTATGAAATAATTTTTTCATAATGTTAAAAATGTAATAGGTCATTCATTTAAGAAGTGTTGTCTATCAATAGGGCGGTGAAGACCTGGGGTGAGGGGTGGGGGGAGGCTAGAAGGGGTCACTTTTGGGGAAGGGAGACAACTGTAATACTTTAAACAATAAAGATTTAAAATAAAAGTAGAGAAAAAAAGAATCCAAAAATATGAAGATAAATAAGGAGTCTCTCTAGGACAACTATAAGTGTAGGGAGCAGCTCTAGAGTTAAGCCTCGGACTGACCTGTGGCAGAGCCACAAACAAGCCCCAGCTTGAGGGCAGAGCCCTCTTAGCATAATTCAGCTTGACCTTATCTCTGCCCCCTAGATCCTTCTTGGGTAGCTAATGGGCTGTGGGAGGTGCAGCAAGTGCTGCCAAAACAAGTGAAACTCACAAGAACATGGTAACTATGTTGACCACTACCTTGTTTTTCTCTGACTATAAAATAAAGCCTCAGCTTGCTGGCTGGATCCCTCTCTGTGGCCTCATCCAGGCACAGGAGATCCACTGAGCCCCAGCTATATTCTCTTTGTCTGTCTTTTCTTTAATCCTCCACTGCCCCTCCTCAGGCTCACCGAACCCCTGGCTGTGCTGGCAAGGCACATACAAGCATACCAACATTTGCATTATGGGGGTGCCAGAAAGAGAAGAGAGAGAGAAAGATATTGAAAACCTATTTAATGAAATATGACAGAAAACGTCCCCTACCTGGTGAAAAAATAGAATTACAAGTCCAAGAAATCCAGAGAGTCCCCCCAAAAAGGAACCCAAAGAGACCCACACCAAGATACATCATAATTAAAATGTCAAGAGTTAAAGACAAGAAAATCTTTAAAAAAGCAAGAGAAAATCAGTTACTTACCTATAAGGGAGTGCCCATACAACTGTCAGCTGATTTCTCAAAAGAACTTTGCAGGCCAGAAGGGAATGGCAAGAAATATTCAAAGTGATGAATAGCAAGGACCTACAACCAAGATTACTCTACCCAGCAAAGCTATCATTTAAAATTGAAAGTCTGATAAAGAGCTTCACGGACAAGAAAGGGCTAAAGGAGTTCATCACCACCATAGTGGATTTGGGTATATGCCCTGGATAATGGTGGTAGTGGACTTGAGTTACCTCATTACATGAATAGAATCTTGAGATCTCTTCCAGTCCAAAGTGGTAGAACCAGATCTTTCTGCCCTTACGACAGCCTTTCTGAATGCTGCACTTGCCCTTGGGGGTGGTTGGCCTATTTGCTGTACCCCAGGCAAGGGTGATTCTAAGGAAGGAGGCCAAACTAACCCCCTCCCCCGCCCATCATTGTTATAGGATGTACTGCTGTGGTCAACTTGAACAGTTATAGTTTGTTGACCTGTAACCATTAACAGGATATCTTTTTAAAAATATGTTTTTATTAATTTTAGAGAGAGAGGAAGGGAGAGGCACAGAGAGATGGAAACATCGATGAGAGAGAAACATCCATCACCTGTCTTCTGCATACTCCCTACTGGGGATTAGATCTGCAACCAGGGCACAGCCCTGATGGGGAATCTAACCAGGGACCTCTTGGTTCATGGATTGATGCTCAACCACTGACCCACACCAGCCAGGCCAGAATATCATATTTTAAACTATGTTTTTTAAAATAGATTTTTAGAGAGAGAGAGAGAGAAAGGGAGAGAAATAGAAACATCCATGAGAGAGAAACATCAACATCTATTGGCTGCCTTCTGCATTCCTCCCTGCTGGGGATCGAGCTCACAACCCAGGCATGTGCCCTGACCGGAATCGAACCCTGTGACCTCCTGGTGCATGGGATGCCACTCAACCACTGAGCCACACTGGCCGAGCACTGACAGAATATCGTAAATGAAGCTTGCGTTGATTATTCTGTAATATTAGGGCTCGTGTTTTGGCTTATTTTTCTTTTACATTTTAAAATGCTATGACATTGATGTATTGCCTGAAAAAGTTAAAAGAGAATTTCAGATTCTGTACTAAAGGTATCAGTTTGGATATATTATAGTCTTTCCCTATTTTATAAAAACCAGCAAAAGTGTAAACTATAAAAGAAGTGATTCAGAAAAGTCTTTTAATAAAAGTTTAAAGTCTTCAAAATATATTTGCCCCTGGAGCAAACTTTTTTCATTTAATATTGTGTCTGTTAATTAGTGCTTCAAATTTGCAAATTCTTTATTGGTTTATATCAATGTAATACCCAAAGCTCATCTCATTGCCAGATTTGAATGAAATATGATCCTGTTTATTCTATTAAAATGAAGGCTTGAAATTGTTACCCAAATGCCACAGGAATTCTTGCCATTTTCTCATCAAATTCCTCATCAGATTTTTTGTTAAAGTCACATTGTTTTAGATTTTGTGCCTTGGCATTTAAATGAAATTCAATGTGCCCCACGGAGGAAACATCTGTAGGGACATATTATGTACAATATCCATTCCAATCAAGCAGGAGTGTACTGAGTGCCTGAATGAGGAGCTTATTCTTGTTTCACTTTCCTCTGATGTGGCTATTGAGAAGATCTATAAGAGAGGGAACATTTATAAAAATTAAACCAGTAGTGAAGCACACTATTTTAAATGCTCAAATCAAATACTTTTTAAAGGCATGTTATCTGTTTCAGTGAACGGATTCCTGCCTTTTTCTTTTGATGAAACAGACTTTATTTATAGCATCAGATCCAGACTTTGGATGGCTTAATAGGTAGGTGATGGTGATTTTTAAGATCCATATGCCACAGTAAGCTCTTCCTTCCTTGATTTTAACAACCTACCATGTCCCTCAATAGTTAGCCTTAGTTCATATACTCTATATAACCTTTTATATTGACAATCTGACACAAATCACCTACAACTAGTGCTGTGTCAAAATGGTTAAGGAATGGGAACAGTGCTATGCTATCTATAGATCCATTCATCAGTGAGAATTTTCTAAAATGGAAAATGACCAGGGTATGATGACTAGGATTTATATAAAATGGAAATAATTATTAAATTGACCCCATAGGGCTTTAATATATGTGGGGAGCAAGTAAATAATGTATACAGAGCACTTAACCATAGCACATGTTAAGTGCCTACTAAATATTAACTAGTATTGGGATAACTTCACAGAGAAGATGGAATCAAAATTTGGTGGAATTTCATCAGCCTCAGAATAGGCATGCACATAACAGGAATAGCTCGCACCATGCTGTGAATGTAGGGAAGTGGAAAGTGTATTGAGAAATGGTCACTAAACTGATTTAGTTGTTGCTCAAGGTTCATGGATATTGTCCACATCAAGTACAAAGAGAGCCTATTAGTACTTAAGCCATGCAGCAACATGGCAGAGTACAAGGAGAGTCATGTAGTTTCAACCTATACAGCACTCTATTAGGTATGTGCTACATAAAAGAGATATTTCATTTCCAGGTACTTCAGTGCATAATTATGTAACTGAAATGCTGAAGAATAAACAACATGAACCATTCAGCATTAAACTGTCAAAATGCACTTGGATTCCTGTTGGAAGACAGAGCTTCTTTTAAAAGAAATAACTCAATCTCCAAGTATATACTAAAGTGAATAATTTTCTTATCTTTTCTTTGCTTGGGTATCTGCTTACCTTTGCTATATCTATGACCTGTATTATGTCATGAACATGGAATTATGTCTTTATAGGTAAAAGGCAGATTGTTTGACAGTATATTATAATTCTCATTACTTTCCTACCTTTCAAATTTTCTATTAAATCCAAGGGCTGGCTTTGTAGGGATGATTTTTGTTCACTCAACTTAAAATCTTTTGTGTGGCAATGTTTGATAAACGTTGGATTATATAAAATTATACAGGTTTTCCCAACTGGCATGGCTCAATGGTTGAGCGTCGACCTATAAACCAGGAGGTCATGGCTGGATTCCCATTCAGGGCACATGCTTGGGTTGCAGGCTCCATCCCCAGTGGTGGGTAAGCCCATCAAGGATTCTCTGTCATCAGTGATTTTCTATCTCTCTCTCCCTTTCCCTTCCTCTCTGAAATCAATAAAAATATATTTAAAAAAATTATACAGGTGTTCTGACTTCAGGACCTCCTGGAGTCCTTAATATGTTAATGAACATTTTAAATCTATAAAAATAAGATATAGTATACATGGTTTTTGACATTTAGTTGGCATGGAACCCCTTTTTTATGTAACATGGCAGAACTTTTGCTTTTTGGAATACCTTTTGGGGTTCGGTGCCCAGTCATACGGCTTTAGAGTCAAAGGGATATTTATGTAATAGTGATGGGCACTAGCACAGACTAGTGATGAACATTACATTTAAAAGTATTATCAATTAATGAGAGTATAATACTTTACATAGCTGATTCTCACTCCAAATTTAAAGCATTCCCACCAGACTTGTGAACTCCTTAAATGTAGGATCATTTATCACTCATCTTCGGAACCTCAGTACCATACACAATCACTGTTTCCGATGGGAATGGTAAGTGTATAGGATGGGGATAACCAGTAGCCAATTTGCTTTCTCTGCTACACAGAGTAAGCTTATCTAATAGGAAGAGGAGGATGGAGAGGAGAAAAAAGGGGTAGAGGAGAACTCTGATGACACTGTTTTAGTTCCTGGACCTAGCTGTACCCAAAGCAAATATACCCCAGGCTTTTAATTTATGTGCTTTTATTAGTTTTCTTTTACTTTAAGCTACTTTGGATTTTTTTTCCCACTAACGACCAAAAATATCCTTACATATTATAAATGCAGTCTAGAGACTCCAAATTATGGACTTGGTTAAGCAGAGGCAAGATACAGCAGTGTCAGGATTCGCCTATGCATGACTAATGTGAGTGTAGCAGACTGAGAGCTGACCCAATTCTACTCTTTTATTGCTATCATAATCCAAGTTATTCTCCCAGGTGGAAAAGTGTGCAGCTGAGAAACACATTTCCCAGACTCCTTTGCTGATTGGGTATGGCAAGGTGATGTAATTTTGGACAATGACATATAATGAAAAGTCTAAGGACTAAGGGGAAAAAAAAAGTCACAGGACTAAGGGAAGTTCTTAGATGACAGCTGTCATGCACCTTCACCTTGCTCCTCCCCTTTCTTCCTGTCTGTGCCAGCAGCATAGTGTCTGAGGCTACTCAGACTGGGTTCACATGCAAGGGATGTGGTGAAGCAGAGATAGAAGAAGGCTTTGCATTGGTAACATCATGGTAAAACTGCCACACCAGTCAGTTACTTACTACATCCTGACCTCTTATTGTGTGAAAACAAACAAACAAATAAACAAACAAACAAACAAACAAACTTTTATTTGGTTAGGCCACCATAAATTCAATTTTCTATTATTTGTAGTTGAACCTGCTTCTGAAATGACACAGCAAGGCAGCTGATAAACTGTCATCAGTGTGTCTTGGGAATCCACCCCAAACCTATCAAAGTCTGGGGAATTAGAGGTAGGACATGCAGACAATGCAGGGTTCTGGAGGATGTTGATGATTTCTCTCAATCTTTAGTAAGTTCTCTAAGAATGAGATGGGTTCCCATTCAAGCTTATCCTCAGAGACACTCTGACCAGAAAAGAATATTATATGTTTTGTGGATGAAATCTAGTGATGCAATCAGCGTGGTGCCAACCACCACAAAAATTAGTTGGATGAACAATGATCATTCAAGGTGAGCATTGAAGACAAACTTTGGTGAATTTAGGATTTTAATTGACTCAAACTTGATCTTATAAGTGGGGTGTTTTGATATGTTAGGTTGATTAAATATCTCTATCACAACATTGCTCAATGATATGTGATGCTCACTATTGAAGCTATTTTTTCTTACAATTAAAAATTTATTTCCATTATTTTGTCCTTTTTTGTTAAGTATGATTGCTTTAAAAATTCTGTTCATAATGTAGTGGTAAAAAGCATTGACTCTGAAGGAAAACTCCTTGAATTGGAATCCTAGTTTTTCTACTTAGCCATTTGACAGCAAATTACTAAACCTATCTGCATCTTAGTTTTCTTATCTGCAGAATAAGAATAATAATAGTGCTTACCTTACAGAGTTTTTATGAGGATTAAAAGTGTTAATGCATGTAAAGCACTTACAATGGTACCTGACTTGAGTAATTGTGTTAGCTATTATTTTTTATTTTTATTATTGTAACTAGTGGCCCGGTGAATGAATTCATGCACATTGAAAGGAAATTAATCAGAAGAAATATTTTAATATCGCTATTCACCTTTTCTCTATAATACAAGTGTTAATCAAATTCACGATTGACAATGACAGATCGAAACACACACGTGTGGTTGGTGCCAGCAAGAGCTTTATATGTATCACACATGCGCGAGTCAACTTAGCCTTTTATGAATATAGAATAAACTTGCTTAATTAGACTTGCTTTCTGATTTAGCTAAAATTTTCCAGCCCAGTGAAGCACCCCAACTTCTTTTTCAGGTAATTGTCAAGAACACAGCAGTAAATATCAACACGAAGCAGATTATTATTGTAGATCACACAGGGAGAACAAAGGGTAAAATATTTAACTGCAGCAGTGTTTGACTATATTCTGCACAGTGAGAAAACTTGAAGTCATTTTCAAGGTCCACCATCTTACTTCTTGTCAGTCTGGTCAAGTTTCTAAATCTCTGTTTTCCAGCTAATGAAATAGGATTCCACTGAGTCTCCTACTACATACTCCAGGACTTCTGTGAGGATCAAATAAAATGAGGCATGGGAAAATGCTTCAAAGACATTTGGTTAAAGTGTAAAATGTTTTCACCTGTGTTCTTGGGTTGAAGAAACTCTAAGGAGGCTAGTTGCTAGAAAGAGGAAACCAGGTGTTGCTAAGTGACGTCATTACCCAGCGCCCACAGCCACCATTTCTGGGCTTGGTTGGGCTGTGGGCCACATTTTGCGCCATGGGGTCTTGGCTGTGTTGGCTGCAACTTGGTGGGGTGTCACTCCGGGGTGGTGGCGGGGCCTGTGTCACACTTGGGGGATGCCGAGTGTTGGTTTGTTGGTGCCAGGTCCATGGTGCCGGCCAGTGCATATCATGGTAGTTCCTGCATTGAGTGTCTGCTCCCTGGTGGTCAGTGTGCATCATAGCAACCAGTCAGATGGTAGGAGGGACACAGCATATTAGCTTTTTATATCTTATACTAGGGGCCCGGTGCATGAAATTCGTGCACTGGGTGTGTGTGTGTTGGGGGGGGGGGAGTGTCCCTCAGCCCAGCCTGCCCCCTCTCACATACTGGGAGCCCTCAGGCATTGACCCCCATCACCCTCCAATCGCAGGATCGGCCCCTTGCCCAGGCCTGATGCCTCTGGCCTAGGCGTCCGGCCCGGGCAGCGGGGACCCACAGCTGCAGCGGCCCCATGATCATAGGCTTCGCTTTAGGCCCAGGCAAGGGGCCCCTAGCTCCTGGGACTGCCAGCTTCAACCGTGCCCAGCTCCCATCGCTGGCTCCACCCCTACTTCCTGCTATCACTGGCCAGGGCGGCAAAGGCACCTGATTCTCCGATCATGGCTGGGGGGCAGGGCAAAGGCGGCCCCAGGGCCGCCTTTGCCCTGCCCCCCAGCTCTTAGCTCCCCCCTGGGTTTCCGATCACTGTCAGTGGCAGGGGGCTTCTTCCTGCTTTCCCTTTTGCCTCCCTGCATTGTGCCTACATATGCAAATTAACCGCCATCTTGTTGGCAGTTAACTGCCAATCTTAGTTGGCAGTTAATTTGCATATAGCCCTGATTAGCCAATGAAAAGGGTAGCTCGTACACCAATTACCATTTTTCTCTTTTATTAGTGTTGATAATAAAAGCCTAATATGCTAAGTATCTGGTCATCCGGTTGGCCCTTCAACCAATCAAAGCATAATATACTAATGATATGCTAAGGCCGCTCAACTGCTTGCTATGACGTGCACTCACCACCAGGGGCAGACAGTCAACTGGTTCACCAGTTGCTATGATGGGCACTGACCACCAGGAGTAGATACTCCAACTCCTAGGTTAGCTTGCTGCTGGTGTCTGGTGGATTGAGACTGAGCAAGACAAGCTGGACATGCCATGGAGCCCTCCCATGGTACCTCCCCAGCTGGCCAACCTTTTGCATCCCTCCCTGGTCCTGATTGTGTACTGGTGGGGTCCCTTGGCCTGGCCTGGCCTGCACCCTCTCACAATCCAGGACCCCTTGGGGGATGTTGAAGGCCGGTTTCAGCCATACGGTGGAACAACTGGTCATTATGACATGCACTGACCACCAGGGGGCAGATGCTTAATGCAGGAGTTGCCCCCTGGTGGTCAATGTGCTCCCACAGGGGGAGTGCCACTCAGCCAGAAGCTGGGCTCATGGCTGGCAAGCGCAGTAGTGGTGATGGGAGCTTCTCCCTCCTTTGCAGCAGTTGGACATCCCCAAGGGCTCCCGGACTGCGAGAGGGTGCAGGCCAGGCTGAGGGATTCCCCCATCGATTGCATGCATGTCATGCACTGGGCCTCTAGTATATAGATAGTTGAAAATGTTTTTGGACTATGAACTTAAAATATGAAATTGTATTTTACAAGGTTATATGATTTCATATTTGGAGTACTGATGAGGGTGTTTCGAGAGATGGTGGGCCTGAAAAATTTTTTTCTGAGGGTCTAAATTTTAAATGTGACCTGCTTTGAGAATTTATCCCCTCATGGATAATAGGTAGGTTCTGTATAGGGCAGTGGTTCTCAACCTTGGCTGCACATTAGAATCACCTGGGAATCTTTTTAAAACCCTGATTTCTGGGCCTCATCCTCCAGAAATTCTGTTTCTTTGTTACTAATGTTGTGGCCCCACCCCATAACAAAGAAACAGAATTTCCAGAGGATGAGGCCCAGAAATCAGGATTTAAAAAAGATTCCCAGGTGATTCTAATGTGCAGCCAAGGTTGAGAACCACTGGTATAGCGGCTTCAAAAGTGGTGATAGGTTTCATAGACCTGGAAGACTTCATAGACCAGAAACACTGATAGATGGTGATTGTTTCTTTCAGAACATGATAATTAAATCAGTTTTCAGGATGAAAGAAGCTGGGAAGTTTGGGGTCCTCAGGAAATGCCCCTCTGTTTCAGGTATATAAGCAGACCTCTCTATACAGCTACCTGCTTGGTGTGCACTGAAGAAAAGTCTGGCCTTGGTTGTCATAGCCTTTCCAGTTAAAGGAAGCCCCTACCTCAGAAACACTCTGCCTTATAACAGAGATCCAACTGGATAAAACACCCCCCAGGACTGATGAGGGTCAGAGATGGGAAATCACCCTGTTCTCCTGTGAATTTTCTTCTGCTTGTAGACCCTTAAGTTTCTTTATCTCCTCTGCCTTAGAGATGTATTGAAATTAAATCCAGTTTTTCTTCTGCCTGTTTAGGCTGGGCTTATGGGGGTCCAGACATTTTATATCTTTACTAAGAGTTGTCTTTTTTCATTTCATAATAATTTTCCCCTTTAGGATCAGTCAATAATATATCCACTCATGGAGCAATGGTATTAAGAGAATAGTGAACCTAGACTTCCTTTGGACCAGAGAGCTAATATTGCTTATAGGATTGCCTGTTTTTCTTGCCTACCCATTTAATTTATACTACTTAGATTTTCTTTCTTGGACAAAGCATTAATATATATCTGAAATGTTAGTTTCTAAAGTAACCAGCTTCTGTTGACTAGGAGTTAGTATTTGGAATGGTATTAAAGTACTATTTAAATATACATATGTGTGCATATATTTGAATAAATGTGATTATAATTAGCTTTGTCTCTGACACCTGTTGTGGCACCACTCAGGGTTGTTAGACATCAGGGTTAGACTCTTAGATTTATGACTTCAGGAAGAACAGCTCTTATGAAATGCCTGCTAAGGGCTTCATTAGAAGGTAATAGGTATTTGCAGAAAATAATCTCTTTTGCAACCCCTGGATGAATAAGAAAATACCAACATAAGTAAAAATATTATAAGAAGGAAAATCTAAGCAGCTAAGATATTTTTCATAGTGGGTGATGAGGTGGCATCAGTCCTTGCTGATTTATATGAGGTCATGGCTTTGATAACATGCCTCTCATCTCTTTTTGATGCAGATTCTGTGTCTGATGTGGGTTTTAAAATATTTCCAACTTTGGAGATTAGTGAATTCAGAGACATGAGACATTTACTTTTCAAGGAAGCAGAGGTACTGCTATCTTCTTAGGAACAGTTTCTCTAGATCAAAAATATTCCCCATTGTATTGTCTTTTACTCTAGAAAATAATAATTTAAATAGCATCAACCAATGAACATGGATCAATGATAAACATGACTGTAGCATTAGGCTTAAATCCATTTATGTGAAAATCAAGTTATGGCTGGGCTGGGATTTTTTTCTTCAGCTTTTTCCCCCCTTTTACTGGGAATGATTGATGACATTGCTTCAGAAGAAATTAATACAAAGAATTAATTAGCAAAATCTAATATCCAGTAAATGTAGTCTGAAAAAAATTCCGTGGGTGGTGATTGTAATATCAAATTGAAGCAGAAAGGAAAGGAACAGCTCGTGTTTCTGAGTCAGATTTTTGTCTCCTTTTATTCAGCCACTCATGGAAAGAGCAATTGAGGGAGAGCCATGAACTAAGAAGACTTAGGTCTTCATGAGAAACAAATCGGAGAATTTAGGAAGTGTCATAAAATAGTCATTTAGTACATTGACCTCGTGTATTTAAAGATTATGAGATTTTACAGTAGTTGGGTTATAAAATATCAATTTAGAGCAACAGTAAATTTCCCGATATTCATTCAGTTTATAGGCAATTCCTGTTCTGACGCAAATGTATAGGCCTGGGTGACCAGGTTCTATGGGCCAATGCTGCATTTTTCTGTAGGGTGGGGGCGTGGGGGTAGTCTCAATAGCTTTTACCCAGAAAATGGGGAGGCTAACAGTCTCCTCTCAGTCAAGCCATTTGTATTGTAGGAGGCTTTAAAAGAGTTCTATTATTTATTGGAGCTCTCAGGGTTTTTTTTTTTTTTCTTCCTTTTTAGCCACCAGGTCAGCCAGGGGAATGGAGAATAGCGGGGATGTTGGGTTTACATGATCCCACTTTGAGGAGTTTATATAGCCTCTGAATCCTGTGTACATCGCTAATCGCAACATTTAAAGATAAAGCATGACTAAAAGAATACCACCATTATAAATCACTTGCCATGTTAATATTCAGATGAGTCTTTCTGGTTTGTACTTCATTTCAAAATTAGGGTATTTTTTCCTTCCCTAAAGATGTATGCTTATTGAATGTATTTAAATTACTAGCTAATTTTTTCGGGGTGGGGGGGGGGAATCCTGAGGCAAGTGTAAAACTAGTAGCTACAGAAAGCTGGAGAATCAGATGTCTGCTGGGCAAATTGACAGAACTCATTAATCTTCGATGCAGTGTGCTATAGAGTCTGTCCTTTCATGCACCTGCCCAAGCCGAAAGTAATTACACGATGGCACTATTAATACTGAAGAGCTTGAGTGGGGAGAGGGTTATCTTCTCTTCTTAGTAATTGATTGCCAGCTGATTAGTGGACAACATTTTTCTTGCAGCATAATTGCCTTTGTGCTATCGTAGCCTCTCTGACTGATTTTGAGGCCCTGACAATAGCATCGTAGCCCTGAAAGTAATGAACTGGAACTCAATCACTGCAAATTCCCCAAACAGTAGATGCCTAGTTAAATGTATTTCAATGATATCCTAAAAAACAGCAATCATACCAAAGATCTCATTTTTTTTCCCTTCAAGAAAAAACATAGAATTCCATTTGGAAAAGTGTGTATTTGTGAAGAAATAAATGGAAATAATGACATATGCCTTTTTTTTTGTCTTTAATGGCTGTGATAGACCAATCAAAAACTAATTGTGTGGGATTTTTAATGAACTTGTGGATAAGTGCTGGTGATAAGGAGGTTCTTATTAATTTTTAGCCAACATTTTGGCCTTGGATTTAAGACTGTTGACAACATATTTGAGCCCAAGCAGAGAATTAGAAGATTTTAATGCCATTTTATTGCATGGTAGACATAAATGTCAAATAATCACCTTTCTTATTATAAAAATATTTGATAATGTGCCTTTATAGCCTGTATAAGGTACTGAGCTGAGAAGGGAGAAAGTGGAAAGTACGTGTTTTAAGTCTATGAGCTAAATAGTTAAGCAAATTGGAAATGAATGGACAGTGCATGTTTTTCATCTAACTGTCAATGATGACAAGAGGGTTTCCTTTCGTTCCCATGGGCAACCCTCACATTTATACAAATGGAAGTAAAAATATAGCAGTGCATTTCCTAACTTTAAGAGCATTAGGCAGAAAATATCGAGACTTTTAAAAGAGAAAGTGCTATGATCCTATATAAGAAAGAGGTAATATGCAAATTGACCATTGCTCCAACACACAAGATAGCCGCCCCATGTGGACACAAGATGGCCTGCAGGGGAGGGCAGTTGTGGGCGATCAGGCCTGCAGAGGAGGGCAGTTGTGGGAGACCATGCCTGCAGGGGAGAACAATTGGGGGGGGGGACCCAGACCTGCAGGGAGGTCAGTTTGGGGAGACCAGGCCTGCAGGGGAGGGCAGCTGGAGGGGACCAGGCCAACAGGGAAGGGCAGTTGGGGGTAACCAGGCTGGCAGGGGCAATCAGGCCAGCAATTAGAGGCAATCAGGCCAGCTGGGGAGGGCAGTTAGGGGTGACCAGGCCAGTAGGGTGAGGGCAGTTAGCATAGACCAGGCCTGTAGGGGAGGGCACTTAGGGGTGACCAGGCTGGCAGGGGAGGGCAGTTAGGGGCAATCAGGCCAGCAGGGGAGCAGTTAGGTGTCGATCAGGCTGGCAGAGGAGTGGTTAGGGGGTGATCAGGCTGGCAGGCAGAAGCAGTTAGGGGCAATCAGGCAGGCAGGCAGGCGGGCGGTTGGGAGCCAGCAGTCCTGGATTGTGAGAGGGATGTCTGACTGCTAGATCGGGTTTGGGTCTAAAAGGGGAAGCCGGAGATCCCTCAAGGGGTCCCAGATTGGAGAGGACTGGGCTTAGGGACAACCCCCCTAGTGCACGAATTTCATGCACTGGGCCTCTAGTAAATAATATAATTGGTAATCATTAAAACATGATCTGTCTTCTCAAAGTAGGGGGTGGTGGCTAAGATTTTCTTCAGGTGAATACTTAGATACAAAGAGGATCCTTGACAGACTGTCCAAACTCTGAATCTTGGAGGGATGACAGGGCTGGGGTGGGGTATGGTGGCGGGGTGGGTGGGAAGAGATCAACCAAAGAACTTGTATGCATATATGAATAACCCACAGACACAGACAATTAAGGTGGTGGAGGCCTGGGGCAGGGAGTGGAGGAATGGTGGTGGGCTATAAGGCGTCAATGGAAGAAAAAAGGGGACATGTGTAATACTTTCAACAATAAAGATTTAAAACAACAACAACAACAACAAACAAAGAAGATCCTGTAATACCATTGTGTCCTTTTTTAGCCAAATATTTTAATACATTTAGGTGCATATTCAGCAATACTTGCCCATATTTCTAATTGATATCACAGCTCCAGGAAGGCAGCATTACTGAATTAGTAATTTGCCTCTCAAGACTCAAAGAGGTATATTTTCACAAATATTTGAATAAGAATAACCATTAGAGCAAACTATTCTAATAGACCAGTGTTGGCTACAAGCAGCTTCTTCTCAGCTATTGTCATTTCTGTAAGCCTAGAGATTGACAGTTCTACTGTTTAGATTTGAGGAGTTTTAGAGTATTATTAATGCCAACATAACAATAATAGTCATGGTGCAAATTCTAGTAAGGAGAGGTATAGGTTATGATGTAAACAGAGTTAAGATCATTGAAAAATGGAAAGAGATGAGACAATGATACATATTGCAATTCACTGTGAATTAGACATTTGACAGTGAGAAAATTCTGAAATACACACTGAGTCAGCCATAATGTGAAAAGTACAGCATGAATACATTCAACTGTAATTAACAAGAGATGAAAATATGTGATTGATGGAAAATCTTTTGAGTGCATGGCTAGAAGATCAAAGTAAATTCCGAGTTCACATTAGCTTAATGTTTATTCAGTGGAAGGTTAAGAATTTGAGAACCTGAAAGCTAAGCATAGTGCATCACCGATGAGACTTTCATCAAGCCCAGATGGAACTTCCTCCAATCTGCACAACATCAAAGTGAGTGGTCAGCACATTGTATGTGGAGCTGTAACTGCCGAGGAGTTAGTTCCCTATTACTCTTGCTGGGATGATCACAACGAGGGTAATTTGCTTCAATGGGTCTTCACAGAGATGAAATTCATCTGTTTTAGGGAGAGATGCCTGATAATATGACATAAACAAGGTTTCAATCTATGATGGGCCACCTCACACTCCTATTTGCTAGAAATGATGTGAAACTGCAGCAGAAACCTTTCATGCTTTTAGTGTGGAATATTCAAGATCCCTTCAGAATATTGCTGAAGATCTATCTGTTGTTTCCAAAACCAAGAGTCTAAATTATACTCACTATTTCTGAAGATTGCTGTTTCTCACTACATCACTCTTGAGATTAAAAATATTGTGACCTGAATATGCTAACTTTTCACAACGTCATCCTGATATTGACTTTCCCTCCCATTTTTCATTCAGTGATCATCATTTTGATGTCCAAGTTGTTTACCTATGTCCAAATTCTATCTCAACTTCATAGCCAAGGGCCTAGGGTTTTTATTTATTTAGTTTAAAAAATTATCTGAGACCCAAAATTAAAAATGCAGAAGCATTTTTTCAACTTCTTTCCCTCCAAATCTACCCATAAAAATGATAGAAATGTAAACTAGAAAAAGAAACACACCATATAAAAAAGTAAAGTATCTGCTACAACTAAAAATGTGTGTAAGAAAGCATACCTACCTAGTGTGAAGTTTGAATGGGAGTTACAAGGAGGCTGGGAGTCCACAAATGCCACTTTGAACCCAGAGGGGAACCTATATTTCCCTAAAAGTAAGTTTCTTTGATCTTAAAAGATATCATCTAAGGGTCTTTTTATTAGAGATAACATCTAGGGGAGTAGGTGTGCTAAGAAAGAAGTGGGAAGTAACTCTGAAGAAACTTAAATACCACTGTCCTTCAAGTTGGTTTTGAAGGAGAAAACATGCCAGCAAGCCATCTCACTTTTTATTTATTTACTAGAGGCCTGGTGCACAAAAATTTGTGCACTCAGGGGGCGTCCCTCAGCCCAGCCTGTGCCCTCTTGCAGTCTGGGACCCCTTGGGAGATGTCCACCTGCTGGCTTAGGCCCACTCTCCGGGGGATTGGGCCTAAGCTGGCAGTCAGATATCCCTCTGGCAGCCCGGAAACCCTCGGGGGATGTCCACTTGCCAGCGGGGAGCAGGCCTAAGCTGCAGTCGGACATCCTTAGCACTGCCGAGGACGCGGGTGAGGCTTCCACCACTACTGCTGTGCTGGCAGCCATCAGCCTGGCTTGTGGCTGAGCAGAGCTCCCCCTGTGGGAGCACACTGACCACCAGGGGGCAGCTCCTGCATTGAGTGTCTGCTCCCTGGTGGTCAGTGTGTGTCATAGTGACCAGTCATTCCCAGTCCTTTTGCTGTTAGGGTCAATTTGCATATTATCCTTTTATTATATAGGATAGAGGCCTGGTGCACGGTGGGGGCCGGCTGGTTTTCCCTGAAGGGTGTCCCGGATCAGGGTGGGAGTCCTTCTGCGGTGTCTGGCCAGCCTGGGTGAGGGGCTGATGGCCATTTTCAGGCTGGCCACATCCCCCCGGCGACCCAAGCTCGCAGCCTCTCCTTTTTTTCTTTCTTTTTTTTCTTCTGGGATTTATTTTCTATAATTGAAACTTTGTAACCTTGAGCGGAGCCCAGGGCCGACCAGGACAGGCGGGAAGCTTGGCTTTCTCCATCACCCGGCGCAACCCAAGCCTCCTGCTTGATCCAGCTCCGTAGCCCGGCCATCTTAGTTGGGTTAATTTGCATGTTTCTCTTTTATTATATAGGATTATTATTATTTAAATAAATATTTATTGTTGAAAGTATTACATATGTCCCCTTCTTTCCCCCATTGCCCTCTCTCCCCACCTCCCCACCTCACTCTTAATTTTTAAATCATCTATCTTAAGGTGGAGGTACTATAGGTGAAGAAGAGTTGGTATAAGTTATAGGACAGGTGATTTTTTGTAGTTTAAGGAATGAGCACAGTCTGAACACTGATGCTTGAATTGTACAACAAGCAAACCATCCCTAGAATCTTTTCATTATAGGCATCATTTCAACATAGTCCTTAAAATATTGCCCCACTGATGCAATATTTTGAAATGTATGAAAAGGAATTATTTTTTTCAAATGGTTCAGGGACAGCAAAAATTTTATATGTTTATCTCTAGCCACATTTTTCCCCTCAGGCTATAACAGACTTGTTAAGAGAGTGTTTAAAACACATATCTCATAGAAGCTATTGATTGCTTTGACCTAACTCTCTTTTCATCCCCTCACACATTCTTCCATAAGTAGCCAGCTGCATTTGAATAAGAGTAATACTTGTAGAAGAACTAGTGTGGGGGCTAGAAACTATAAAATATAAGAGAAATAACAATAAGAAGATAAATGAAAAAATATATTACAGAAATAATTAAATAGGAAAAGGTAAAATTTTCAGGTTTAAGAAAATGTAGTTCACGGATTTCTCTTTAAAAATAGTTCAAAGGAAATATGCTACTTTTCAAAGAAAAAAATATAATAAAAAAACTGGAAGATATGAAAAGAGAGATTGCAGTGTTTCTAAAAGAAATGGAAGAGAAAATAAAAACATTGGAGTGATGAAAGCCATATAGAAATAAAAATGAATGAATGTGACAGAAAATGCCATGTTAGTTATTGAAGAAAAAACTACAAAAAATGGAACAGGAAAAAAACCCCACTATGAAATAATATAATAGCAGATGCATTCCCTGAATTAAATACCTGGATTTATAGGTAAACAGAGTCCTAGAAAACAATTAATATAAAGCTACCCACACCGAGACATATTCTAGAAAATTTCAGAGCTAAAGAAAGAATACTTTTCTATCAGGAGAAGAAGAACTAAGAAATAAAAATGTGCACACACTTAGTTTTAGGCTAGCCTCAGTCTTCCCACAGCAACATCCAGTGCTAGATGGCAGTGGTACAAATATATATACATTTATGAAGGAAATAAAATGTAATCAAGGAATTTGATACTCCTGCAACTTTAAGTTTAAAGCATTCTTCATATGCAAACACTCAGGGAAAACAACACTCATGAGCCTTTCTTGAAAAAATATTTGGTAATTCCAGCCAACCAAAACATGATAAAATTAAACTCATGAATAAAGCAGCTGTGGCAAAAAAAGAAAGAAAAAAAAAGATGGATATTAGCATTGGAAGATACAAAAATAATAACTGAAAAATTCTTGAAAATATAGATTGGAGAACAAAATGTAAATGTTATAAACCCTGATAAAATAAAATGAATAATATAATTAATAAAATTGGGTGATATGGGAGAGAAATGGGAAGAAGTGGGAATATGCTAGTTTCTTCATTTTCATAGTGAGAATAATAGATACTACTTAAATCAGAAACATAACTTTAAAAAATACTAATTCTGCCTTGGCTGTTGTGGCTCAATTGGTTGAGTGATGTCCCATGCACCAAGAGGTTTTAGGTTTGTTTCCCAGTCAGGGCACATGTCAGGGTTAGTGCAGAAGGCAGCTGATCAATGTTTTTTTCTCTCTCTCTTTCTCTCCCTTCCTCACTCTCTAAAATCAATAAAAACACATTTTTAAAAACTGATCCCAGACATAACCGGTTTGGCTCAGTGGATAGAGCGTCGGCCTGCGGACTGAAGGGTCCCAGGTTAGATTCAGGTCAAGGGCGTGTACCTTGGTTGCGGGCACATCCCCAGTGGGGGGTGTGCAGGAGGCAGCTGATCAATGTTTCTCTCTCATCGATGTTTCTAACTTTCTATCCCTCTTCCTTCCTCTCTGTAAAAAATCAATAAAATATATTTAAACAAACAAACAAAAAAACTGATCCCAACATTCAATATTTTAAATAATCTTTTTAATGTTAAATGAATTTCTTTTTAGAAGCACATCTCTTATGGTAAAGAAATGTTTGAATTTTAATTTTTTTTAAATTCATATAAAACTTAATAAAGGTTTTTTTTATTCCAAAATGGGATATATAGAATGATTTATTTTGTGGGAGTCCTGTATCCATTTCTTCACTTATGTATATGTATTAATTTTCTATTGTTACCACAACAAATCACCAAAACTACAGTTCTGTAGACAGAAATCTAACTTGCATCTCACTGGACTAAAGTCAATGTGCTGACAGGACTTTGTTCCTTTCTGTTTGTTCTAGGGGAGAATATTTCTCCTGCTCTTTTGAAGTACTGGTGGAATTCAGTTCTTTGAGTTTATAGGACTGAGATCCTCATTTTTTTGTTGGCTATAAACTGAAGGCCATACTCAGCTTCTAGAAGCCACTCCACCAGTTCACGTCCTTCTTTCTTCATCTTCAGAGCCCGAAAAGGTAGGTCGAGCCCTCACACATCTCTCTGATCCTTCTTTCATTGTCGCATTGCTCCGACTGCAACCTGAAAAAATCCTCTGCTTTTAAGGGTGTGTGATTAGTGTGCTCACCCAGAGATCAAGGATAATCTCCCATAGCAGCGTCCATAACCCTTATCATACCTCCCAAGTCCCTTTTGCCATGTGGGATAACATGGCAATGGGGATTGAGATGTGGACATCTTTAGGGGGAATCATTATTCTGCCTATCATGCTACCCATCAATACACCTATTTAAACATTTTCAACAGGAATATTAAGAATAATTATTACTGAGTGTTGGGCGTCAAGTGAGTTTTAATTAAAATATTTTTTATGTTGTTCAAAGTGTTTCATAACGAGTTTGTAAAATTGCTACATGAGAACATTGCTACATGTTGCCTAAGAAGGTGTTTAAATAAGTAACAAAAGGGAAGAGTAGGCCGTTTTTAAAAAGACATTGATATCTACAAGGTCAAGGATCTTGATGCTTTCTTTGTGAGATCACAAACATAAATGTGAATAGTGTATGGGACTTGTTATCTCAGTGCATAAATGACCGTCATAGTTTGGAGTTCAAGATAAAACTTGTCTTAAAGTACTTCTGGAAATAGGCAAGGAAGTTGAACTTGATCTATAGGAAAAATGATTTAACAAAATTAATTAGACCTATGTAGGAATTGACAAAGAAGATTTGTTGAACTGAAATCATAGAGGTTTAAAGAATGACAGGTTGAAGAACCCAAAAGATTTTGATGTTTGATCAGTGCCAATGTTTCATTATTCTGTGTTAATTTCTTTGCACCTTCTTGTTTTAATGTAATTTCATTTTCGGATTCTAGGTATTTCCCAATCAGATAGCAAGTATGTTGAGGTTGAAAGCCATGCCATTTGGCTCTTGACTAAATACTTGTTCCCTAAATGTTCATGGTGTGCAAAGCACAGAACAACTTGTTGCATTTAAGTCAAGAAGTTGGTTTCTGAGCCTCTCAGTCCTTCATAACCTCGGAGTTGACCAATACCTAGAGAGTGAAAGCCCTGCAGACGGCTGTGCAGAAAGCTGCCCTTTCTCTGGGGTTTTGGTCCCTAAACTCCTGACTAACTTGGAAGCCTTGGCCTTGCCTCTTGGACTTTGTGAGAATGCCAAAGCTCGGTGCTGCTCCTTCAGCCTCTGGCACCGTGCTGTGAACTGGAAAATGCGTGAGGGGAAAACTTGCTTCCCTTCTCTCTAGGATATTAGCCCCTCAAATCTTGGGTACCTTGATTCCTGTCTGTTAACATCAAGTAATGGTGTTCTATATTGTATTTCACTTTTGTAGATTTTCTCAGTAGGGAGGATGGTGTGATACAATCCGCTCTGTCTTGACCAGAACTGGAATTTCTCATTCGAAGTTTTTACTTTGTGCTTTAAACAGAGTGAAAGTAGCAGGTAGGGCATATAGAAGAAGAGTGGGAGAGAATGCAGGTGATGACTATTTGGTTAATATAGAACATGGGCCAGGAAATTGCGACCTAGAGGCCATTTCCAATAACTCGGCTTTATTGCAACACAATCATACCCATTTATTTACCTACTGTCTATGGCTGTTTTCAAACAGCACTGCCAGAGTTGAGTAGTCCCTATGGAGAAGGTATGGTCTACTAAGCCTAAACTATTTATCTGGTCCTTTATAGAAAACGTTTTTCAATCTCTTGCATGGAGGAGCAAGACCAATGGACACCTGTCTTCAAATGATCTGTTTATAGGAAAGAACTAATTCTAGATTGATACACACTTGTTTAAAGAATACTCCTCTTGCTCCAAATATGTTATTGGAATATTTAACCTTTCTTCGGAATTACCTTTAGAGTCACATAGGAAAACTGGTTGTATTATTTATAGTCATTTATTTCATTTTATTTTACATTGTTTTAAAATCAAAACTTTTAGCCTGGTTGCCTTCCTTATTTTTCCTCTCACATATATTCAATTGAATTTGAGTTGTTTTAAAACTACATATACATTTAAGGACAAAATTTTGTCAACTTTAAGAATATTCAAATGATATTGTTTTAGGGGGATGATGGGTAAAAATTAGATAATCTTTAAGTTGATAGATAATCATTCCTCCTCCCATTTATGGGTCTTTATGAAAAATGAAATCAAATCAATGCTTTAACTATTATCTCTCAACTAGAGGCCCGGTGCATGAAAATTCATACACTTGTGGTGGGGAGGGGGGTCCCTCAGCCCAGGCTGCACCCTCTGACAGTCTGGGAGCCCTCAGGGGATGTCTAACTGATGGCTTAGGCTCACTTCCCGTAGGGAGCTGGCCTAAGCCATAGTCTGGCCTCCCTTTGCGGGAGGCACCAAGTGGGCAATCAGGGGATGGCACTGGCCAATCGGATCGCCATCCCCTCCCTCTGCCTACTGGCAGGTGCCTTGACTGGCCTAGAGTCACCTGCTCACTGCCCCCCCCCCCCGCCCCACTGATTGGTCGTCCCACTGATTGGTCCTTCTGCCATCAGTCAATTTGCATATTAGGCTTTTATTATATAGGATAATACAATCCCAGTGCTGTGAAAACTGATTTTTCCCACAATTTTTATGCACCAGGCAATTTCTTTGAAATAGTTTTAGCTCCTGTTAGCAAAAACTTACTGTTTTATCAGTCTAGTATTTTTATCTCCCAATCCCACTCCCTGGAATAGCATCTCTCTTTTTTTTCAAGAGTTTCTTTTCCCTTGTTTTAACCATATAGTTTCAGTAAGAGCTGCCTTGTTCTTACATGACCTTGCCCCCCAGACAACAGTAGTGGGTGGGGGAGATGAGGGAATGTGGCACACCTCAACCTGTCCAACGATAATATTTTCTGAGCATGGCTAATTCATCCAAAGTTGGGCACCTGAGGAAGTGTCTCTCTGATGGTCAAGTTAGGTGCTGTGAGGACTGAGTGCTGCCTGTGATCATGCCCCATGCGTGCCACCCTGTGGAGGACCCTGGTTGTCAGTGAGGAGGACAAAGTTGGTGTGCAGAGAAAAATCGATGATGGAGATAGGGAATCCTGGCAGTGCTTAAGTTCCTGATCCCATTTTTGAGGCCCCCTTGTATCCCTACTTCTGTGATTTGGTCATTGAACTATACCTTAGAGTCCTGGAGACAATAATTACTTCTTTGTCTTATTAAAAAGTTTGAATTTGGTTTCTATTACTTGTAATCAAAAGAGTTCAGAACGATTTGTGCTTGCAGAAAACACCAAGATATTTTGCCTCTTTAAAAATGGCATGTGTCATTCTATCACATTCATATTCACATTCTGTTGAATGCGACAGGAAGAGGTGCAGGATGTCAGACAAAATCATGGAAGTCACAGTAACATGACAAGTTTCCATATTAGAAGTAATTTCTGAGTAAAAGAAGAAAGAGAATTGAGAGTAGACGTTGAAGAGCCATGGAGCTGGGTGGTGGACACAGTGACTAAGAAAAAGGCTGAGAGAAAGACGGGGTTACCCTGGGGAAGAGTGAAAGTTCTGCTCCTCAAAATATATACCTCTCTCTAGGGAGTTCAACACATGTTCATTTAAAGTTTTTTATTATGTGTATCAAACAATAAATTTGATACATATGGCAATAAATAATGCAAGTATGTCAGTTTCCCCAAAATTCTCTCCTTTCCCTAAATCCCATTATCAAAAGTCAATCTTATTTAACTGTTTACCCTTCCTTTTGATGCATCCTTTCACCAAAAGACTCGAGAATGTATTTCTGCTTCTGTTTCAGAATGCCATCACTTTGGACAATATTTATTAGCTCTTTGAAATGACAGATGAGGATCTGGCTCATTTATATCACTTCTCCCCTCTAACTAGATGACACTTATATAATTTTTAGTTTGTACATTATCTTTGTACATATAAATAATATCCTTAAACATTTTTCTTGCTTCATCAATTTCCTCTATTATCTCTTGACTACCAACTTTTTAAGAAGAAAATATTAGTATTCCTATTCATTCCTTTTGTTCTCTTCCTCCTTTCACATAACAGTTCCTGTCAGCATCACTTTCATTTTTACATTATTAAGACTGTTAAAAACATATTCTGCCTTATAGTCACAATGAAGTACTCCATTCTTTGTCTTTGAAATGAATAGAAAAGTTGAAAAGCAATGAACAATATTTGCATGATTATGGCTATTGTTAATGTTGGTCCAATTAGGGTGTTAAATTTCCTTCTCTAGAGTGCCATGTAGTTAAAAGAAGTATTTGGGCCACAAGACTAAAACTCTTCTTTGCATTAATTACAATGGAAAGTTTTTCCTAGAGTACTATCAATTGCTTCTTGCCTTAATTGATTTCATATTTGAAAGATTAATAGTTGGTATGTATCCTGAATTTAAAAATTACATTGCTTTTTATTAATTTATTTGATTTCCCTCCTCCTCCTCATTTAAATTACACTTTTTCTTCTATCAAATGCCCTTCTTTCCCTACAATAGTTTGTAGTTTTCTGTCCTATTTCAAGCTGGATTAGTGAATGTGCAGTCATCATCCCAAGACTTCTTTTGACTCTTCTCCTTGACTGGACCTGTGCTTTCTAGATCTCTCTCTCTCTCTCTCTTTTGTATATTTCTTCATTTTTTTTCCTGGGCCATATCCTTAGGAACTTGCTTTAAAAAGTGCTATGTGAGAGATAGAATTTCTGAATGTTTAATATAGGAAAGTGTCTTAATTTTTTATTTTCAAATTTAATAATACTGTAGATTAGTTGAGTATAGAATTTAAAGTTGAAAGGATTTTCCCTCAGAATTTGTTTTCTTGTATCCATTCAATGAATCTTTTTAATCTGAAGATATTTTTTCTTCAATGCTAGAAAACTCTCATATTTCTTGGATTTTTCCCATTTACCACCTTCCCCCCCCCCCGCCCCATTGTTTATTCCTGGAGAAGGGGAATGGGAAAAATACAATTAAATCAATTAATAAATTAATTAATAAAATCAATTAATACATTGTTGAATGCTTTACTCATAAGTTTGTTGTCTATGCCACTTTCAGCCCACTTCTTATGTCTCTTCTGCCATATCTTCTGACTCTTAAGTCCAGGACTTTGGTAGCATTTTGTTAGAAAAATTGGCTTCCAGCCCTACCGGTTTGGCTCAGTGGATAGAGCGTCAGCCTGAGGACTCAAGGGTCCCAGGTTCGATTCCGGTCAAGGGCATGTACCTTGGTTGCGGGCACATCCCCAGTAGGGAGTGTGCAGGAGGCAGCTGATCAATGTTTCTCTCTCATCGATGTTTCTAACTTTCTATCCCTCTCCTTTCCTCTCTGTAAAAAATCAATTATATATATATATATATATATATATATATATATATATATATATATGAAAAATTGGCTTCCATCTTTGCAGAAGTTTTGCTTTATAATTTTTAAGGCTGAAGCTTTCTCGGTTTTACCCATTGCTCTTTTCCCTTATTCCAGGAATTAAAATGTCTCATTCACTGATACCTACACAACCCTAAGTCTCTCTTCTACTACATATTTATTACATATTTACTCCTTTTATATACTTTTTATGCTTTAATTTAGTGAAATCTTGAGAGGGATGGGAGGCATGTTGCCTGGTCTGCCATCTTGAACCCAAATTAAACAACTGTATCTTTATCTGGAAAGTGATTAAAACTAAAAGAAGCCGTACAAATGACCTGAAAGAGGTTCAGAATAATTTACATTAATAACAAGGTAACACATTCAGTTTACGATTTTGACAAGAAAGTCAAGTTAACTTTCATTTCAATAAAGGTTTTAATTCATATTTCATAAAACCATAGGAATACTACATACTGGAATTTTATATCAGCTATATCAAAACAGCAGAATATTTTAACATATTAATTCCTATAAGACATTGTTTTAAACTTGGGATATAAAATGATGTATATAGCATTTGACTCTCAAGATACTTATTAACTTGTGAACATGTATGTACTAATAAGGATGTACTTTTTAAAGAAATGTTCATAGCCTACATAAGAAATATATGCATGCTTCCTATTGTTGAAGACTTAAGATAAGCAAAGAGGAGAGGCTTAATGTAGTATTTGTAAAGCTGCAATGTAAATTGCTAGAATTATTTTATAAGGAAGGGCAAAAGGGTGAGTAAAACACAGTCACAGGAAAGCTCAGATTATTTCTGGACAGTTTGGTTGGGGTGAGTTCTGGCATAGATTAAGAGCTGGGGTTGGGAAGTTATCCATCCTTATTTGATCACCCAAATAAGGTGATGGGTGGAGATGTTGGGAACAAAAACATCAGTTCTTTTTTAAGGAATAGAAATGTCAACTGTCAAGTTATGTTAAAAAGCATGTGCTGGATTTTGAACTGGACCAGTATTGAACATTTTAATTTCTTAAATGTAATTCCAGGAGGTGGAGAAGCCAAGTTGTCTTGCAAACTGATGGATGTTTATGATCCTAAGACTTTATGGTAATCTTTTAGTTGGTTGTTGTCTAAGTCAGTTCAAGTTGCTATTTAAAAAGTGTATCATATACTGGGTGTCTTAAACAATAAGCATTTATTTCTCACAGTTCTGGAGGTTGAGAAGTTCAAGTTCAATGCTCTGGCAGGTTAGCTGTCTGGTTCATATATGGCTGTCTTCTCACTGCATCCTCACATGACAGAAAGGACAAGAAAGCTCTCTGGGGTCTCTTTCAGAAAGACACCAATCCCATTCATGAGGGCTCTGTCCTCAAGACCTAATCACCTCCCAGAGCTCCCTACCTGCAAGTATCACCACAATGAGGATTAGGTTTCAACATCTGAATATAGGGGCACAGGAATATTCAGTCTATAGCAGTGCTTACTGGGCAATTTTAAATTCAACTTTGGTTTTCTCTTCTGTAAAATTGGCTAGCATTATTGATGTGCCTCACAAAGACATTATGATACATTTATAGTTTGATGAAGGAAAATGTGTAGGTGACCAGATTAGGTGTTTTGATAAAATTATAATGGATTCTGACTACTATATTATGGATTATCAAGATAAATTTTTCTTTCATTTGTTTTGTATGCAGAGAGTATTTGCAGAGTCATAATATAACATTTAAAAAAAGACAGGTAATCTTTATATTTTCATGTAGGTTGAACTCAGCAATCTAAGTTTAAGCTTTCTTAAGCAGCACAAAGAAAATAAGTTTACTTAAATAAGTATCAGATCATGGTACCACCTTCTTGGAGTGTGCATTCATTTTGTATCATTCTCTTCTGCCTACAAAGGCTGGCTATGTAGTATGCACTGAAATGTGAATATTTTTGTAATCTTCTGAGTAGTTAAATGAAGATTTCCCTGAAGACTGTATTTTTTGAAAATGGGGCATATTTTGCTCCTTTTGGTGGAGATGAGTAAGAAAGTTATTCTTTCAGATTCATATTTTCTTTTTAAAAAAATGTTTTTATTGAATTTTTATAGAGAGAGCTAGGGAGAAGAAGATAGAGTAACATCTATCGGCTGCTTCCCAGCTCCCCCACCCTCCACACCAAAGATCAAGCCTACAACCCAGGCATTACCCTGACCTGGAATTGAACCTGAGACCTTTTGGTGCATGGGACGACACTCAGCCAATGAGGCACATGGATCAAGGCCAGATCTATATTCTTTCCATTTATTAAACAACAAAGAAAAGTTTACCTGCATTTAATTTAACTAGTCAGATTTAATTCCTAAATTCCTCTGTCTCTAAAACTTTTCTGCATTTTGCAAACTATTCACTAACTCTTCTCTCTCTTAGTGTTGTCATGGAAGTGAGGAATCTCAAGAGGGCAAATTTAAATGATTTGATAAAGAAGGCTTGACATATCTGGATTTCCATACTATTTATTTCCATTTGACGTCAGGAATAAGTTTTATGAGAGGTATGGAGCAGGGTTTTGATGCTCAAGTTTTATTGCCCACTTCTAATCTGCTCTGATGACATGTGAGCTATGACATGATAGTAGTAGCCAAAAGGAAAGTCAAATACAGTTTTTATTAATAGCTAGAATGTGATCATGGCATCCAAGTTTAAGACTCTATAGAATCTATACTAGTATATATAAAAGCCCAGTGACCATTTCGGCGGAATGACTGGAACAACCAGAATGACCAATTGCTATGACACTCACTGACCAACAGGGGGCAGGCGTTCAACACAGGAACTGCCCTTGGTGATCAGTGCACTCTCACAGTGGGAGCGCCTCTTAGCCAGAAGCTGGCTCATGGCTGGCGACTGCAGCAGTGGTGGCAGGAGCTTCTCCCACCTCTGCAGCGTCGCTAAGGAGCGGTGAGCCAAGCGGTAAGGAGCAAGCAGGCACGTGGTAAGGAGCGAGCAGGTGGGCAGTTAAGAGCGAGGGTTCCCGGATTGCCAGAAGGTGCAGGCTTGGATGAGGAAACCTCTCCCCCTACCCCGCCATACACAAGTTTTGTGCATCAGACCTCTAGTCTAGAATGTTAGGAATGGAGATCAGATTGTGTTCCTGAGGAAGCAACCTCTGAGTCAAAGTTTAGTTTACAATGAGTGCTCAGGGATCTATTCCTGCGAAAGGGGAGACAAGGAAGCAGGTGTAGGCAGAGGAGGAAGCTAAGCTGTGATGCAGGTCAATCACAGCCTAGGATGACTCTGAGCGTTCTGGAGCTAGAATGGGCCTTTGGAGTTTTCCTGATTTGGGCCGAGATGCCAGGCTTTTATGTTCCTGTATCAATTAAGCTATTGGGTGTGGGCTGCCCTGGGAAGGTAAGTGATCTTGGGGAGAGGGGGTGGCTCTCTATGACTAAATCCCAAGAGGAGGAGCCATTAAAGGCCAGAAGTTGGTGTAACAAGTTCATCCTTGAAGGAGGATCTGGGCTGTGCATTGTAATGTCTGCTATACCAACCAAACACTCTTACCAACAGTCCACATGGACAAAGCCACTTCGAGGTCATACTTACAACCTGGAAGTCACATGCAGAGACATCCTATTGCCTGAGTACAGGAAGAGGAAAAGAGAAGGGATTGAACCTAGATCTATCTTTAAATCACCATAACCATGGCAACTAGTGAAATGTGGCTAATCTGTACTCCGTATTATGAACAATCTGATTAGTCACTCTTGCATGCTGGATAGAAGCTTTTAGGAAGTGAATAGATTGGCCAAAAGTGTTGAGCCCTAACCTTCTCCCATGAAGTGAGGCAATAAAATGAATAGAGAAGAAAATATCCTACCTAAGAATCCCTTTTGCCCAATTACCATTAAATCCCACTTTATATATTCTTTCCATTTGCATGTCCATATTTAAGCAGAAAATCAATTATTTTAAAACTTAAAATGAATTTTATAAACATTTTATGGTCATTCCCAAATATAGCATTTCAGAGAATGACAGTGTCTTAATAGCTGGCATCCAAATTTAGTAAATTTAAGTGGAGATTACAATGGAATTCTTGGCTGAGGCTTACTGTAGTATTTGTTATTTTCTCTTATTTGTGTGTGTGTGTGTGTGTGTGTGTGTGTGTGTGTGTGTGTGTGTTTAACTTTTAGACCTTCTAGCTATTGAATACTTCAACTTTGGAGCTATAAAAATATGACACCTCAGTTTTGGGGAAATGAATGTAAGCAGCAGAAATTGAGGCCATTTCTTTCTTTTTGGAGTTAGCAATTGCCCTTTGTTGCAGAGATTATTAAGTTTCCATTTAAGTAGGTTCTGCAATAATAGAAAAAGATATTGAAAGAATTTTAAAGCTGTCTTTATATGCACCCAGCCAAATATAGCCTTCAAATAGCTCCCCCATGGGAGGTGGGCTTCACTGTCTTCAGGCAGAACGGCCTATTGAGTGTCCTTAAGAGTTATTGTGCAAAAAAGCAAAGGACTTTAAAAAAAAATAATGCGCTGGAGTTCTGATATTTATCTGCACTGGTGTATGTAATCACAAAGTACTTAAAAGGTACTTTGATTCTCAGCAACTATTAATGATATAATGAAATATTATTATAACATATGTGTATTATCTATCTATCATCTATTTGTCTACCTATGTATCTATAAATGCCTGCACACATCAATTTTATAATTGTTTCAGAGCTTTGACTTGGTCTGGTTGTCCTTTTCTGTCATGTTTCAAATGCTGAATCTTAAATAACGAGTTTGAGAATAACAAACCGAGCTTGTCATTAGTAGATTAGTTGCTGCTACAAAGCCTTGTGTTCAGGATGAGTTCTTTTTTACTTGCTTGAAAAGTGTTTCTCTTGGAGAGCAATTACATCTGATTGACATGTTTTCATGTGCCTGCAGCCCTGGTTCATTTTTTTTTTGGCACACTAAACACGTCTAGATCAAGGACTGTTATTTTATATTTTTTGCTCTTGTTGTTGTTTTCTGCTATTAACTAAAATCAGGATACCAGAGGAAAAAACTTAGACACCTTGTAAGGTACAACTTAAAACAAATGATAAAATATGTATAAAGAGATGTGCATTTTATTGTGGGGGGGGTCACTGGACTACAGCTGAGCGAGAATTGCTAAAAGTCAATTGAAAGACAAATGCATACATAGTTGGGCATGTTAATGTTAGAAGCAATTTGTGTTTTCTGTATAAATGTGGGTAATACCTTATTTTTCTTAAAGGTATCTATAATGTGGTGTTAGTAGAAAATTTGAAGGGGCTGAAAACTTATGTTCTTGTCTCAGATTTGTTGCTTTGCTGTGTAATTTTGAAAAATGCCCTTAGCTCTTCTGGATTCTTTTTAAAAAAAAATATGTAAGGAGAATAGAGGAACTAGATGATTTCTATGGGTTCTTCAAACTTTAACATTCTATGACTATATGTAGTGTTAGTCATTTCTCTCACATGACCTCCTAATATAGATAAGTAGAGAAAAAAAATGAATAGTACCTTGTTAATATCTCCAAGTTAAAAACTTTTACACCACTCTGGCTAACAAAAGGAGCTAATATCCCAACTATGTGTATGTTTTCTCCCCTTTTCAGACAAAAGTACCTTGGGGAAAGGGACAATGTCTAATGTATGATTTTAATGACCACTCTTCATCTTCCTACAATATTGACTCTCAAAAACATTTTATAAATGAAAGATTGAATGATGTCTGCTATGAAATGATGATCACTTCTAACAATAAGCTAATTCCTATCTTTGAATGATTATATTTAAGGAAACTTTACCACATTAAGTCAATGTTTCAGAATACTTGGATTTTTGTGTTGCTCTGGGTGATTCTAGTATTTAGTATGAGATAGCTCATGGCATGTTAATTTAAGTTAATTTTTAAATGGTGAGCTGTAAATAAAAAGACTTTAGTCTAAGGGAAGAACCCATTTACTGTCTTTCTTATTGTTCGATTAGGTCCTCTGACTTCTGTCTTATGCTCATCTATACTAATAATAGCCTAGGTGGCATCACGCCCTCACGTCATCACAAGATGGCTGCATGCACAGTGGAAGTGGGCCCAGTGGCTGCTCCGTGCAGTGAGGGGTCCCATGGCTCTGCGCGGCAAGGAGGAGGCTGGTCCCAGCATCTCTGCCACCTTGCACGGAGGAGGCAGGTCTTGGTGGAGGAGGTGGGTCATGGCAGGGGAGGGCAGTTGTGGGCTATCAGGCTGGCAGGGGAGGGCAGTTATGGGCTATCAGGCTGGCAGGGGAGGGCAGTTGTGGGCTATCAGGCTGCCAGGGGAGGGAAGTTGGGAGTGATCAGGCTGGCAGGGGAGGGCAGTTGGGGGCAATCAGACCACCAGGGGAGGAGTTAGGCATCAATCAGGCCGGCAGGGGAGTGGTTACGGGACGATCAGGCTGGCAGGCAGAAGCAGTTAGGGACAATCAGGCAGACAGGCAGGTGAGTGGTTAGGAGCCAGCGGTCCTGGATTGTGAGAGGGATGTCTGGGAGCTCATAGCCAGAACAACACTGAATGCAATTTTAAATTCTGCACTCTCACTTTGTATCTTAAACATGAACACTCTTAAACATGAACATGAAGAGATTTGTGCAATAGGCCTTCCTTCCCCTGGCTGCCGGCACCGGTTTTCCTCTGGCACCCGGGACCCAGGCCTTCATTCCTGCCCCAGTGGAGAAGCCAAGCCTGGAGGCTTCTCTGCTCTGGCTGCAGAGGAGAAACCAAAATATAGACCTTAGCCATGGTGACCATCTTTTGTGCCTTGATAGCAGAAGAAATGATTTTGCAGTTTCTTTAAGAGAACATGACAAATATACTTGTGTATTGAGTGTAGTTACTACACAGAACTCCAGATGTCAAAATGGATTTTGTGTTATGTTTCTATGCTAATATGTCTCTGCAGGGTTAATTTAAGAACACTGACTTCTTTCTCTGTTGCTCAAATGAACTGTAAGAGTGATTAGCAGATATATGGATTGATTAATGTTTCAGTGTTTTTATCACTTTTTTAGGGAAAGCAGAATATAGCAATGTAGCAGAGTACTGGGAAATTGTGATGAAGAGTTGTGACTTCTAAATTCCTTTAAAAAATTTACCCTCTTTTGAGTTTTCTTTCCACAGTAAGTTTAAGATTTCATAGTAATGGTGGCCTTTTATAATAAGACTAGAGGCCTGGTGCATGAAATTCTTGCATGGGTAGGGTCCCTAGGCCTGGTTGGCAATCAGGGCCAATCAGGTTCCCCGCCTCCCTGCCTCCCTGCCTCCTCCTTCCTTTGCTCCCTCAGTGCCCTGCTACTGCCGCTGATCACCCACCATGTTCTGCACTGCCCCCTGATGATCAGTGCACATCATAGTAAGAGATTGAACTCCCATTCTCCCAGTCAAATTCCTGAGGGGACACTTTGCATTTTAGCCTTTTATATATATATATACTAGAGGCCCATTGCACGAAGAGATTTGTGCAATAGGCCTTCCTTCCCCTGGCTGCCAGCACCGGTTTTCCTCTGGCACCTGGGACCCAGGCCTTCATTCCTGCCCCAGTGGAGAAGCCAAGCCTGGAGGCTTCTCTGCTCTGGCTGCAGCGGAGAAACCAAGCTTCTTCAGTCTTTAGTCGTCTTCAGTCTTCAGTCTTCGCCTGGGTTTGTGCCTTCAGTTTTTGCTCCGTGTCTGCATATGCAAATTAACCGCCATCTTTGTTGGGTTAATTTTCAAACTCATCCTGATTGGCTGGTGGGCGTAGTGGAGTGATACCAATTTGCATGTTTCTCTTTTTTTTAAATATTTTATTGATTTTTTACAGAGAGTAAGGGAGAGGGATAGAGAGTTAGAAACATCGATGAGAGAGAAACATCGATCAGCTGCCTCCTGCACATCTCCTACTGGGGATGTGCCCGCAACCCAGGTACATGCCCTTGACCGGAATCGAACCTGGGACCTTTCAGTCCACAGGCCGACCCTCTATCCACTGAGCCAAACCGGTTTCGGCTGCATGTTTCTCTTTTATTAGTGTAGACAGACTAGAGGCCTGGTGCATGAAATTCATGCATTGGGGGGGTCCCTTAGCCTGGCCTGTACCCTCTAGCAATCTGGGACCCCTCGGGGATGTCTGACTGCTGGTTTAGGTCCAATCCTGCAGGGATCCCTGTGGAATTGGGCCTAAACTGGCAGTCGGACATCCCTCTCACAATCTGGAACCACTGGCTCCTAACCGCTCACCTGCCTGCCTGCCTGATCACCCCTAACCACTCTGTCTGCCTGCCTGATTGCCCTTAACCTCCTCGGCCTTGACCTGCGCCATGGCGGCTTTGTCTGGAAGGACATCCGAAATGATGTGTGGAAGGTTGTTTGGCCACCTGGTCTAATTAGCATATTACACTTTTATTATTATAGATTAGAGGCCAGGTACATGAAATTCATGTGCGAGTACAGTCCCTAGGCCTGGCCTGCGATCAGGGACATCTTCCCCAGCTGCCTGCAGCTGGTCCCAGCCCCCCCTGCCACCCACCCCCAGTTCCCTGTTCACCATCAGGTGATTGGTGCCTGACAGCTGGGGGAAGGGACCGAGAGGTCAGCTGTTCCCTCTTGCTTGCCAGCCCTGCCCCTGCCGTGGGTGGCCATCAGGTGATCGGAGCCTGCTGGTGGGGAAAAGGGGCCAAGTAGTGGTCAGTGCACCTCATAGTGACTGATCCAGCGGTCGTTCTGCCATTAGGGTCAATTTGTATACTACCTTTTTATTATATAGGATAGAGGCCTGGTGCATGGCCTTCCCTGAAAAGGGCCCCAGATTGGGTTGGGGGGTCCCCACTGGAGTGTGGGGCTGGCTGGAGCGAGGGGCTATGGGATTTGCAGGCCAGCCACACCCCAATCTAGGTGGGGGTCCCCACTGGGAATGGGGCCAGCCTGGGCAAAGGGCCACTGGGGGTTTGCAGACCAGTCATTCCCCCAATCAGGGTGGGGGTCCCCACTGGGGGATGGATCTGGCCTGGGTGACCATGCCCCCAATCAGGATGGGGGACCCTGCTGGGGTTGGGGCTGGCCTGGGTGAGGGGCCACTGGGGGTTTACAGGCTGGCCACGCCCCGATTGGGTTTGGGGTCCCTGCTGGAGAGTGGGGCCAGTCTCGGAGAGGGGCTGCCAGGGATTTGCAGGCCAGCCATGTCCCCGATTGGGGTGGGAGTCCCCACTGGGGGGTGGAGCCAGCCTGGGAGACCACATCCCTGATTGGGGTGGGGGTCCCTGTTGGGGAGCAGGGCAGGCCTGGGCGAGGGGTCACAGGCTATCTGCAGGCTGGCCATGCCCCCAGCTTTGTCAGTAAGGACGTCTGGAAGATGTCCAGTATATTTGGTGTAATTAGCATGTTAGCCTTTTGTTAGTGTAGATAGTTCCCCACCCACATTTAACAAGTATATATTGAATATCTTCTATATATATATAAACTATTTATAAACCTTGAGATTGTTGAGAATAAAAATTTGGGACTCCTGGAAGAGCTGGTGTTATGGGGAGACATTTATTTTCTCAATCACAGTCTGGTGTGGGAAGAAAACAATTTCTAATAACTAATTATTACAAATAGAAACATGCTAGGGCTATGTATAGCACATTAGCTAAGTGATATGTAAGCTCCATGAAGGCAGAAATGTTTCTATTGTGTTTGCTGCTATAGGTCCCACTGTCTGGTACAGAGCAGATACTCAACAGATGTGTTGATTTTATAGTTAATTCTGTCATTGTGTTTTACAGTGGAGTAACATTTGAACTAAGCTTTGAAGAGTAATTAAGATTTCTTTATTAAGAACTGGAGGCCCGGTGCACAAATTTGTGCACAGGTGAGGTCCCTTGGGGTAACCTGCAGAGATCAGGCCCCAGCTTGCACCCCCAGCTTCGCAGCCCCAGCTCGCACCTCCTGCCTCACAGCCCTGCAGCCCCACCTGGCACCCTGCCTTTGCCTGGTGCCACCCCCTTACCTGCTCCACCATCCTGCTTACAGGATGATCAATCTGGGCCAGGCGCCCCACCTGGCTCCCTCAGCGCCTGGGATCCAGGCAGCAGCCCCGCCCCCCCACCCCCCGCCTCTGGCTCTGGTCACTGTCTGTGGGGCATTCAGCAAGGCAATAGGACCTCTGCTTGCACCCACCTTGGCCTGGCGCTGCCAGCTCACCTGCTCCACCATCCCTCCACAGTTGTACTCTTGTCAGGACCCATCGGGGTTGGCAGTGCCTCCATTGCTGTCTGCTGCCAGCACTGTATCACCGACTTCTGCCATGTACCACACTGCCCCCTGGTGGTAAGCGCACGTCATAGTGAGCAGTCAAACCCCCGGTCAAACGACCTCTGGAGGGAACAGTTTGCATATTAGGCTTTTATTATACAGGATAGAGAATATTCCAGGAAGAAACAGCAGCAGGGAAAAAAGAATGCAAATGTTTGAGTAACTGATGTAACCCAGGGTAGCTCCATGTAGGGATGTTCATGGCAGGAGCCAGTGAAGGCCCCCTGGTGAGATGCTGAGCCACTGGGTATTAGAAAAAGGACAGCAACCAGACGCTGCCCTTATTGCATCTTCCTCATTGGAAATTTCTTACATTCTGAAGAGTTCCTTATATAGATGAGCGCCATATGGTGAAATCACAAACAAGATTGGTAGTTGATCCTCATCACAATTTTCATGTATTTTTACTAATAGTATTTTCCCCTGAACTAATTGTCTGTTCACATCAGTTAGGGCTTGTAAGCTGGAGATTCTTTGGCATGTAGCTCACTGTGCTTGCTTTGTTTTGTCAGCACATTGTTGAACAATTTGCCAGCATTAAAAAAGACCTGAATTTTGGGTTTCTCCTGAAAAGAGCACAAGATATGGGAATACTGGGCTCATATTCCAGCTTGAAAACACTCTGCTATAATGTCCCCCCACCGCCCAATCTGAGCCACCATCTCTCATTTGCTACACACATGTTCTTTATGGGTGCCTTTCCTTCTTATCCATCCCCATTACTCACCTGGGCCCTTTCAGCATTTGAGTTTAACCTTAGTGGTGTGGCCCCTACCCCACCTAGAAGATGTGTATCAATCTATATGAACTCTCTCTCTCTCTCTCTCTCTCTCTCTCTCTCTCTCTCTCTCTCTATATATATATATATATATATATATATATATATATATATATATATATACTTGAGGACCGGTGCACAAAAATTTGTGCACTCGGGAGGTCCCTCAGCCTGGCCTGTGCCCTCTTGCAGTCTGGGACCTCTCGAGGAATGACCACCTGCTGGCTTAGGCCTGCTCCCCAGGGGATTGGGCCAAAGCTGGCAATCAGACATCCTTCTGGCAGCCCGGCAGCCCTTGGGGGGTATCCACTTGTCAGCGGGGAGCAGGCCTAAACTGCAGTCGGACATCCTTAGCGCTGCTGAGGAGGCAGGAGAGGCTCCCACCACCACCGCTGTACTGGCAGCCATCAGCCTGGCTTGTGGCTGAGCAAAGCTCCCCCTATGAGAGTGCAGTGACCACTAGGGGGCAGCTCCTGCATTGAGTGTCTCCCCCTGGTGGTCAGTGCATGTCATAGTGACCAGTGATTCCTGGTAGCTCTGCTGTTAGGGTCAATTTGCATATTACCCTTTTATTATATAGGATAGAGGCCTGGTTCACGGGTGGGGACCAGCTGGTTTGCCCTGAAGGGTGTCCTGGATCAGAGTGGGGGTCCCGCTGGGGTGCCTGGCCAGCCTGGGTGAGGGACTGATGGCTGTTTGCAGGCTGGCTATAGCCCCTTTGGGGGGGGTCCCCCTGGGGTGCCTGGCCATCCTGGGTGAGGGGCTGATGGCTGTTTGCAGGCTGGCCACAGCCCCCCAGCAGTGACCCTCACCCCATGAGGGTATGGCCATCCTGGGTGAGGGGCTGATGGCCCTTTGCAGGCTGGCCACAATCCCCAGCCACCCAAGCTCCCAGTGGAGGCTGGCTGGAAGCAGGTATCTGGGATTTATTTAGCTTGTATAATTGAAACTTTGTTGCCTTTTGCGGTGGCCACAGCCAGCCAGAGCAGGTGGGAAGCTTGGCTTCCTCCATCGCCGGGGCAACCAAGCCTCCTGCTTACTCCAGCTCCATGGCTGCTGGCCGCCATCTTGGTTGGGTTAATTTGCATATAGTTGCTCTGATTGGCTGGTGGGTGTGGCTTGGGTGTAGTGAAGGTATGGTCAATTAGCATCTTTGTCTTTTATTAGTGTAGATATAAAAGCCCAGCGACCAGACCGGCAGAACAACCAGAATGACTGGAATGACAGGTTGCTATGATGCACACTGCAGCCTGATTTGGGCCCTGATCAGCCCCCCTGGCGAGCCCAGCCCTTGATTGGCTCCCAATACCCCAATTTGGGGAGGGGCCATCCAGCCAACCGCCCGCAGCCCCTCCTCGTGGCCAGCCAACTGCCTGTGGCCCCTCACCCCTGCTGGCCCAGCCTGAAGAGCCCCCATCAGGGCAGACTGGCCGAACCGAACCTGTGCACGAATTTGTGAACTGGGCCTCTAGTATAAAATAAAGACATTATCCCATTGAAATGATGCATTCTCTACAAATATATTTCTTCATTTATTGTTTATTTTTTAAACCTGCTTTTTATTTTTTGGTACGGTTTTTACTTTTTGTGGTCTATGCTTTTACTTTGCTCTAGTTTTAGTTTTATTTCTTCTTTTAAATAATTCATTTAATTTATAACAGTCTTTCATTGCTTTTGCCTGTCCTTGCTTCTTTTCTCTCTTCCAATTGACTTTTGGTTTAGGAAGTCCTTCTCTCTCCAGAGGCTTAAAGTAGATAAAATTTTACATTCCTATTGTAGATAAGCTATGATTACTTTGGGTTAAAATTTTACCTTTCCTCTGATATGTCATACCTACAGGTTTACTCAAACACTGAAAATATATGTATAATGAGGTGTATTTTGAGTGGTCTATTCTTTTCTATGAATTTTCCTTTTTTAAAAAAATCTGTCAGTAAGTTCTAATTCTTTTAGTTTTATGTGTTTTAATATTTTGGTAAAATTAATCCCTCCCTCTTTAAAACAACTACTACTTTTCTGTTTGTACATTCAAATTCATTTTAAAATCATTTGGTCAAATTTCAGAAAAGTTACATTGGAATTTGAAATATAATTTTAATAAATGCACTAACATTTTTGAGAAAAACGTATCTCATAGAAATCAGTCTTTTTATTTAGTAACACAGGTTTCTTTCTTTATTCATTTTTAAAAAACTTTTATATCTCTCAATGCAGTATTACACTTATTGTCCCATAAGACATTATTTCTTGTCATAGGATGCTATTAGTAATATTAATGAATAATAATAGTAATTTCATATATTTGTCTTTTAATCACAACTTAATGAGAACTTTATTATTTCACTGTTAAATAAAATGTTGGATGATGGTTTGAATTAGAAATCTTAAACATATGTTAAGAAGATATGCTACTATTGAGATGTTTATCTTTTTAAGTGTATTTGATTTTAATTTAAATCTATTGATATTACATATTAACAGATTTTTCTCATTTTAGACTGTGGATTTCTATAAGAAATCCTCTTTGGTTAGACATACAATGTTAATTTTATACTATTAAGTTCTATTTGCTAGCATTTTATGTTTTTCATATTTTTATTAAGTGTCATTCAGCTGCATATTTTCCCCTAAAATTTCTGTTAGAAATGTCTTAGAGAAATTTCTTCTTAGAATGATCTTAATTACTTTTATTATTTTCTATTCTCTGAAACAAATTAGTGTCGCAAAGATCTGTTTCTTAAAAGTTTGAAGGAATTTACGAGGAAATCTATTGTGACTCTGAACTCTCTTTCCAGGGAATCAGATAACTTTCTCAATTGACTTTAATTTTAACCTGTTGTGTTAATTTTGATATATTTTAGTTTACATGAAGCATTAAGTTCCTTGATGTTTTAAAATGTATTAATATTCAACCACATTGGATTCTAAATCTTTTTTATCTGTATTCCATTCTCATTTAAAAATCTCTTTTGTGAAGTTGTTATCCATTTTTTTTTCTTGATTAGACTTGAGTAGCAATATATTCCCTGAACATTCTAAGCCTGTTTTTTTTGTGCTTATCATTTTTTTTTTATAAAAGCATTTTTGGATACATTTTTTGAGTGTGTTTCTATGACTGTATTAAAATTACTCAAAACAATGCATCAAGATTTTTCTCTTCATTTATGAACAGCTTATTCACGAGTTTCAGAATCTTTTCAAAAATCTAGGCATACTGGTTATTTTGGAATAAATTAACTTATTCCTATTAGTATGTATTGTCTTGATATTTTGGAACTGGCAATTTTTGCACATGCCCACAAATGTAACCCAGTCAGATCTTTACAGTAACATTAGCCGGTAATTCTTTAGTTCTTATGACCAAGGTATAGGCCTAGATCTCATAAAATTCTGTATTTTAATTCATCTTAAGACATCCCTAACAAGCATTTGGTATGCCTTAGGATATCTTTCCTAATAAGCGTGTGCATTTATATGCTATTCTCATTCTTTAAAAAGCAATGAGTGCAGCAGTTAATTAACTTATTAAAATGTCATAAATCCCAGCTCCAGCCATGACCACTGATTCCTCCCCCACCTCTACCAAGAGCATTTTCATTTATGATGAATTATCCCCTGGGTACTCAGTGCAGCGGTGGTTGACCACGCAGAACTCAGGGTCAGATACAATAACACAATCTATACTGCTGGGTAATGAATGGCAAGCCTTCTACTCCTACCACTTACCTTTCTGTGCTTGGGTGCCTTTATGCTTCACCAAAATCAGCAGACACTGGTGACAGAATGAGGGGGCTTCTCTCCTCCAGATTTCCATTCTCTGGAAAGTAATCTTCAGGATGATTTGTATGTGAGTAGATATATGGGTTTAGATCCCTGTCTTATATGGTTACTAGCGGTTTATTTGAATACAACACTGAGGGTTAGTCTTTTCTTTCTTTCTTTCTTTTTTTTTTTTGAGGTGCTTTTACATAAATTGAATACAATTAGGAGCTATTCTGGGGGCATTTAAATATTTTAATTTACTTCTTAAATTTGCCTCTGTAAGATTTTAAATACTTACTTTTGCTGAACAATGGCTACTGATGAAAGTTTGGACCACTACATGTTTTTCTCTTCTTGTGACTATACTTATAAAACGGCCCATCTTATAATATGTGGTTCATCTGATTCATCTTCAATACCCTGAAATTTTGGGGATACCCATTTGTTATGGGTTGAATTGTGTACCCACCCCCCAACAAACACACATAAAGGTGTATTAAAGTCCTAACTGCAAGTACTTCAGAATGCCTTATTTAGAAATAGGGTTGGTACAGATGTAATTTGCAATGATGAGGGCATACTGGAGTAAGATGGGCCCTTAATCCAATATCCATTGTGGCTTTATAAGAAGGTGATGTGAAGGCTCAGAGGATGTCATGTAAAAACAGAGGCAGAGATTGGAGTAATGTGTCTACAAGGCAAGGGACAGCAGGGATTGCTAGCAACCTCCAGAAGCTAGGGGAGAAGCATGGAACTGGAGGCTAATTCAGAGCCCCTCGTAGGAACTAGTCCTGCTCACACCTTGACCTCAGATTTCTGACCTTCAGAACTGTGAGAGAATCAGTTTCTGTTTAAACAACTCTATATACGGTCTTTTGTTGTAGCAGCCACAGGAAACTAATATACCATCCCGTGTACATGCTGCAGCTAGGCATTTCAATACTAGTTGAGCCATTTCATCAGTTATAGATTGTATAGCATTGAGCACATCACTGTACCTGCTTGAACATCAGTTTTCATCTCTAAAATTAGGATACTCTGCTGGGGTCCAACCCCAGCAGGTCCAGGGGTCCCCAAAGGTGTGGACGGAGTCGGCGAAGAAGGAATGACACGGAGACAGCATTCAGTTGATCAGCAGCCTAGCCAGGATCTCCAGCCAGGATCTCCAGCCAAGTTCTGTAGCCATGTTCCCTCGCTAGGTTCTCCAGCCAGGTTCTGTCCAGGTTCTCCAGCCAGGTTCAGTCACCAGGTTCTAGTCAGGTTCTCTTGCCATGTTCTCTCGCTAGGTTGTGTCTCTAGGTTCTGAGGCCAGTTTCTGTCCAGGATCTTTTGCCATGTTCTGTCTCTAGGTTCTGTGTAGGTTCTGGTCTAGGTTCTGTGCTTCTTGGTTCTGTCTTCTAAGTTCTGCCTCTTGCTGTCTTGTTACATCTGTATTTATACCAGTTGATTCCAATCCTATCAATCTCTATTCCAAAGGATAGGGCGTTTCTTATCTCCATTCCAGGGAGTAAAGATTATGTAGCTTAAGCATGATTGTTCGTAGTTAAAGTGATTAATTACCCGCCTGGCACTTAGTTAAAGGGTTTTATTCCCTCCCTAACTTCAGGGGAAAATCCCTACCTGGGGAAACAACCTTTCTCAGAGAGGAGACCTTGGTTAAAACACATAGTGCCAAGAAGGTGAGCAAACATATTAAGAACAGTATGCCATATATGCCAGGTCCTTTGAAACAGCAAGGATGGACCGGCTCCCGGCAATACTCTTTATAATTCGGAGAAAAAATATAATGTTTATAATGTGCGTAATAGAAGGCAACCACTTGATCATTGTTTTTTACCACTCAATATTCAAGGCTTTTACTGAGCCAAATATAACAAAGGAGGCGAATTTGCCCATCAAAATACTCTTCTCCACCAAAAATAGCCCTTATTTGAAATTTTAAAAAGTTACCATATAAATAAATATATGTGAGCTGGTTTTAATAGGAAAATAGTCACATTAGTAGAGCAGATGTTATTGTTATCCTCATTTAAAGATGAGGTAACTGCGGCCACCCCTAGTAATGAGATTCCATAATTTACTCATTCAAGGTCACAGCATTAAGTGGTGACTCAGGATTTAAACACTTTATTTCCACTCCCAGACTTTCCAAGTCTGTTCCACCCAATATGACAATGCATAAAGTGGTCATTTCCTTTCAAATATAAATGCCTTTTTAATTATTCATACCTGATGTCTTTATTATCAAGAGTTTAATATATTTTACCAGTATCATTATTTTTGAGTTCTCTGATTTGATTTGTCTAAACCAATCACATATTTTTCTTCTAAAACTCATTAATAAAAATTCATAATATAAACATTTATTGAGCATCTACTATGTTTTCAGCACTATTTTAGTCACTGCAAATATAGTGGTTACCTGGTTGGTGTGGCTCAGTAGTTGGTGTTGACCCATGAACCAGGAGATCACAGTTTGATTCCTGATCAGAGCACATGCTGGGGTTGTGGGTTTGATCTCCAGTAGGGGATGTGCAGGAAGCATCCCATCAATGTTGATGTTTCTCATCAATGTTTTTATTGCTCTTTCTCTCTCTCCCTCTCTCTGTGAAATCAATAAAAAAATATTTAAAAAAGAATATAGTGGTAAACTGTAAGTGCCTTTTTTATGTATAAATAGTAATAATTATAAAACAAATGTTATATATACTTATCCTATCTAATAAAAGAGTAACATGCAAATTGATCATCACTCCAACACACATGTGGACACAAGATGGCTGCCACAAGATGGCTGGCAGGGGAGGGCAGTTGGGAGGAACCAGGCCTAAAAATGAGGGCAGTTGGGGGTGATCAGGCATGCAGGGGAGGGCAGTTGTGGGTGACCAGGCTGGCAGGGGAGGGCAATTAGGGACAATTGGGCTGGCAGGGGAGCAGTTAGGCATCGATCAGGCTGGCAGGGGAGTGGTTAGGGGCCATCAGGCAGGCAGGCAGGCGAGTGGTTGGGAGCCAGCAATCCTGGATTGTGAGAGGGATGTCTGACTGCTCATTTAAATGGGGAGTTGGAGATCCCTCGAGGGGTCCCAGATTGGAGAATGTGCAGGCTGGGCTGAGGGACAACCTCCCTGGTCACGAATTTCATGCACCGGGCCTCTAGTATTTTAAAGTAATTAAAATAAAAGTAAGAATTCCCTAAATATCGTGTGTGTATGTTTTCCCCCTTCTAGGTGAGAAGTACACACATTCATTTTCCTAGTTTATCATTCATATTTTTTAAATTTGAGAAATATATATTTTATAATCTCATCATGGACCCTGTATTTCAGCTATGTCATCAGAACTATTTGGTCTTCTCTTCTATGTGAGGTTTTTTTTTGTTTTTTTTTTTTTTTTTAAATATATTTTATTGATTTTTTACAGAGAGGAAGGGAGAGAGATAGAGAGTTAGAAACATCGATGAGAGAGAAACATCGATCAGCCGCCTCCTGCACATCTCCTACTGGGGATGTGCCCGCAACCCAGGTACATGCCCTTGACCGGAATCGAACCTAGGACCTTACAGTCCGCAGGCTGACGCTCTATCCACTGAGCCAAACCGGTTTCGGCTTCTATGTGAGTTTTAAAAGAGCCAGGATAGACCCAAGTTATGGCTTGAATTCACTTTTATTTTTCTATAAATTCTAATAGGTTTCTGAAGAGTTGGTGTTTAATGCACTCAGGAAAATCTGATCTCCTCATTTTCTGCTGTGGTCTACAATTATTGCAATTTTAGATAACCATTGTTGTGTTGCGAAGACCTCTTTCCCAACATGATTATTCAACTGATTATGTCCTCAAACTGCCTTTTGCTTTCCTTCCTGTTTCTTTACAATGCCTGTGGCCTTCAGTGACTACTTTTCTTCATTCAATGCTCTTACCAGGTTTCAGTTGGACCTCTACTTCCATAATTGTAATTATTGTTCTGCAAGTTGTATACTATTTTCTTGCCAAACTTTTTGAAACTGTATTCAGGCATTTAGGATCAATTAAGTTAATTGACCTCAAGTATTCCTAATTGGGGTGAAGGTGACCATGAAAGATAAATTTATTTATGACCTAACAGAGAGAAAGGGAGACATAGGAATAAAGAGAAAGATGCAGTAAATCTTATTTGGTAAGTATACTTATCAATAAGCTTAACTTATTTAAAAATCTTATAGTTTATAAAAATAATACATATATGATGTTGAAATGGACTATATATGCAACGTATCCTATATAATAAAAGGCTAATATGCAAATTGACCGAACAGCAGAATGACTGGTCGCTATGACACATACTGACCACCAGGGGGCAGATGCTCAATGCAGGAGCTGCCCCCTGGTGGTTAGTGCACTCCTACAGGGGGAGCGCCACTCAGCCAGAAGCAGGGCTCAAGGCTGGTGAGTACAGTGGTGGTGGCAGGAGCCTCTCTTGCCTCTGCGGCAGCACTAAGGACCCCTTGGGGGATGTCTGACTGCCAAGGGGTCCCGGACTGCAAGAGGGTGCTGGCCGGGCTCATGGACACCCCCCCCCCCTCCAGTGCACAAATGTCGTGCACCAGGCCTCTAGTGTATATATAAAACAAGAAAATAAATTTTTTCTATAATCACACTATCAGGAAATGATCGTTGCTAACATTTTGGTATATATTTTTAGAGATTCTTTTCTGAGCATATATCACATAAACAAAACAAAACAAAACAAAAACGAGATCACGCCCTGCATATTTTGTAGCCTCATGTTTTTCTTCTAATATAGTGTGACTATTTTTCTTTATCATTAAATTAATATCTTCATCATCATTTTTAGTGGTAACAGTTTATGAGTGGACCATCATTTATTTAACTTTAAAACTCTAATGTTCATTTATATTGCTTAGAATTTTAACTATTGTAATAAATTTTGTGATAAATATTTCTGAATAAATGACTTTACATATTTGTTTGATTAATCTTAAGGAGAAATGTTTAAAAGTATAATAGCTGTGTCTAAGGGACCCTCTTCTTCTTTCTATCTCTCTTTCTTTTAAGATTAAGTCCAAATTAAAAAAAATGTTTTTATTGATTTTAGAGAGAGGAAGGAAGAGAGGGAGAGAGATAGAAGCATTGATGAGAATGAAACATCAACATCCACCAGCTGCCTCCTGTATTGAGCTCCAGCCCAGTCATGTGCCCTGACTGGAAATAAAACTGGGGACTTGTTGGTGCATGGATGAACACTCAACCACTGAGCCACACTGGCTGGGCAAGTCCATATTTTTTAGCATGTACACAAGATCTTTGAAAACCTAGTCTTAGCTTATTAATCTTCTAGATTTATGTCATTAACCCAAAATGAACACTACACTGACTCATATTTTTTTCAAAAGCCTATGTATTTCCATATCTTTATTCCTATTTCCTGCTGTTACTTCTATCTGAAATGTTTGCCTCCACATTCCCTGTTCTTTTAAATTTCTAAGTATCCTTTAAGTTCCAGCTCAAATGTTATTCTCCACTATATCTTTTACTAATCCCTCTTAAATAAAGTTAATTTTCTATCATCTGTGCTCCTGATGATTTATATTTTGGATTCAGTGTTTCTCAAAGGTCTTTCCCTCTGCCAGTTAATCATCAAATCCTTAGTAAGCATCTACTGAGGTCCAGGCTTTGTATTAGATAAGCAAAACAGGCTCATGTAACTTATGTAGTTTATATTCTTGTATGTTTAAGTTATATTTTTATTGCAATGTTGCTTATGATACTTGGGAAACTAGGAGCAATAGTGTGTTTAACAGAGAAGTTGTTAGGTAAATTATGATCCAGTCCAATGACATTGCCTTTCCATGATAGTGTAATTTTCAACATTTACCATTAGGGGGCATGGACAACAGAAGTTGGCTGGACCCTCGTTTGGGCTAGGGTTACCAGTAAAATCACATATAAATAGCGTTCATCTCATTGGTCAATGACAATGCTATCTAATAAAAGACAAAAAGGGTAATTAAGCATACCTCGTATACATTTCCCATTGGCTATTCAGGGCGATATGCAAATTAACTGCCAACCAAGATGGCTGCTGGCAGCCACGCAGCTGAAGCGAACATGAGGCTTGGTTGCCCCGGTGATGGAGGAAGCCAAGGTTCCCTGCCTGCCGCAGTCCGGCTCTGAGCTCTGAAAGCAACAGCTCCGAAAGCAACAGCTCCGAAAGCAACAGAGTTTCAATCATAGAAGCTAAACAAACCCCAGATACCTGCTTTCAGCTAACCTAGGCCTCAGAGCTGGAGCTGGGCCTCAGAGCTGGAGCCGGCTCTCAGCTTCAGTGACAGTTATAGAAGGTAAATAAATCCTAGAATAAAAAAAAGAAAAAAGAAAAAAAGGAGAGGTTGGGAGCTTCAGTCACCTGCCAGCCTGAAAACGGCCCTCAGCCCCTCACCCAGACTGACCAGGCACCCCAGTGGGGACCCCTCCCCTGAAGGGGGTGTAACCAGCTGCAAACAGCCATCATCCCCTCATCCAGGCTGGCCAGGCACCCAAGCGGGACCCCCACCCTGATCTGGGACACCCTTCAGGGCAAACCAGCCAGCCCCCACCCGTGCACCAGGCCTCTATCCCATATAGTAAAAGGGTAATATGCTAACTGACCCTAACAGCAGAATGACTGGGAATTACTGGTCACTATGACACACACTGACCACCAGGGGGCAGATGCTCAATGAAGGAGCTGCCCTCTGGTAGTTAGGGCGCTCTCACAGGGGGAGCTCTGCTCAGCCACAAGCCAGGCTGATGGCTGCCAGTACAGCGGTGATGGTGGGAGCCTCTCCTGCCTCCTCAGCAGCGCTAAGGATGTCCAACTGCAGCTTAGGTCTGCTCCCCGCTGGCAAGTGGACATCCCCTGAGGGCTGCCAGGCTGCCAGAGGGATGTCTGATTGCCATCTTAGGCCCAATCCCCCGAGGAGCAGGCCTAAGCCAGCAGGTGGTCATCCCCTGAGGGGTCCCAGACTGCGAGAGGGCACAGGCCAGGCTGAGGGACCCTCCTCCCCGAGTGCACAAATTTTTGTGCACCAGGCCTCTAGTAAATCATAAGTGGCTGATTGAATTGTGTGTCAAGAATAATTATGACGTACATTCTGCTTAGTGATCTATTATGGGCCTGGGAACAAAGGTATTTGCCATCTCTGGGCTTGGGGAAGTGTCTAACTGCCATTGCTTAGGGTTTGGGAACCTAAGAAGGAATGAGGAGAAAAGATGAGGATAGGTGGAGGGTTGCTACGGGAACCATCAGGGCCTTGAATATTGTGCAAAGCACCCCGAATTCTTCTATGTTAGAGAAGAAGACACTTGGTGAAGTTTGCCTTATGTATTCTCTTCTCTCTTTGTGGGCCACTGCTTCTAAGTGTCTTCTGAAACTCCCTCTGCTAGGTTTAGGGGCCTAATGACTTCAGGCTCTTCAGTTGGCCGTTTTCTTCTACCATGTTGCTCTAATAAATGGTGTCCTGTCCCACATTCTAGACTGTACTCTCCTGGCCAAAGATTGTTGACCTTTCATTCTCTCTGCCAGGTTACTTATAATCTAAGTTAATGTGGAAGTATTCATGTGGGCCTGAGATGCATACTAATAGGCCTTTTCTAGATAGTATAAGCAGCGTTGAATCTACACATTTTTATGCTTGTTTCTTTAGGCCTAAAAGGATGCTTATACTTCCTGGTTTGCTGGGCACAGTCCTGGGTTAAGCCTGTTTGTCCTGGCATACTGATTAATAGTACCCTATTTCATCCTAACATAGAAGTTTCATTTGTCCACAGTATAAACTTTTGATGGTAAGGACTGGAGATATTTGTGAGTCAGATTGGCTTGAATAACCTAATAGAACAAAATCTTTCTAAAACAACCCTTAAGCAAAAAGAAATAGTAAAAGAATTGGCATGGTTTGGAATTAATCTTTTATTCCAGAGTTTGAAGGGGGAACTATGGAACAGGAAGGGGATATAAAGAATTTTAATATGGAAATACATCCCATTAAAACCACATATTTAATCATTTAAATTAAATCATACTGCATTATAATGGCACAGTAGCTACTTTGTTCTTTGGAGAAATACTCAATATTGATTCAAGATTATTAAAAAAAGTCTAGAAAGCTCATGAATGTTTTTGACATTTCTTGTCATATATTAGCATAAAACAATAATTACCAAATTATGTGATATTTCAGGAACAACTCTTAAGAGCCTTGGAATCAAAATAACTCCATCAGTATCAATAGATTCAATATGAGGCTTAGCTTTAATTGCACTTAGGAGAACCTATTTGTTTTTAGCATTTGAAAGCAAGTCTAAATTTTGTCCAGTGGGGGTACTTAGAGTAGGAGGCTTTGGCACCTGCCTCAGGTAAGGAAAGTTTTGTTTATTTCATTAGCTCTTGATGCTTTGACAGACTATGGCTTTCTACTTGCTGCAAGAAGAGCTGCCAGCCATCCCTGCTGGGAGAAGCTAGTATGGGACTAGAAATGAACTTTTGAAAGAAGTTATTATGCCTTATATGGTTGATCTCCCATGCAAATAAAAGAAGCATTTCATACTCTAGCTAAATGGAATTGGTATTTCATCCAATGTAAATGTATGCTAGCATGATTTCTGGCTTTTATCAAACACTGCATCTCTCTCCAAAGTAGATTCCACGTTTATCTGTCTATATAGGGCAGCTGCAAGGCACAGCTGAAGCAATGCAAACTCATAGATCTGGATAGAAATAAAACTGCATTCATCAGACCAACACGTGTTTACTACTAATATCTGAATGCAGATCCCAGGGATACAAACTCAGAGATTCTGTAGATCTGAGATGAGATGGGGCTGCTTTTTAAACAAATGCCATTCTGCCACGGAAAGTCAGCAGTTTATTTTGAGAAAGTCCCTTCTACTCTCAGTACTGAACCAAGTACTGAACCAAGCCTCATGAGAGATGAAAAGAAGTAGTGAATGTGGGCTGTACCTGCAAAGGAGCTTAGGAAGCAAAAACACCCAAAATAATAATAGCTAAGATGTATTGTACTATTTTTAGAACATATCAGGCATCAGAACTTTTGCTCTTTGCTCTGCACAAACCACTCTTCCTCCATATACTTTTTGGCCTGGTTCTTCTTCGCCTTTAGGTTGTCACCTTCTCAGTGAGGCCTCCTTTTTCTACACTTAAGGCTATAACTTCAGTATTTCTTTTAAAAAATATACATATTTTTATTGATTTCAGAAAGGAAGGGAGAGGGAGAGGGAGAGAGAAACATCACTGATGCAAGAGAATCATTGACTGGCTGCCTCCTGCACGCTCCCCACTGGGGACTGAGCCCACAACCTGGGTATGTGCACTGACGGAATTAAACTGTGACCTCCTGGTTCATAGGTTGACACTCAACCACTGAGCCATGTTGGCTAGGCTCAGTATTTATTATATTGCTACTTTCTTAATATTTTTCCATAGCACTTAAACCATTTGATGTAATATTATTTTAACACTGTATATTTTACTTATTTGTTTTTTGTCTGAAATAGACAAGAAGGCAGACATTTTTGTCACTTTTGCTCACTACTAAATCTTTAGGGTCTCTATAGCGTCTAAAACATAGTGAGCACTCAGTAAGTATCCATTGAAAAAATAACTTACATTTAGTGTCTTTTTTAAAAAATATATTTTTATTGATTTCAGAGAGGAAGGGAGAGGGAGAGATAGAGACATCAATGATAAGAGAGAATCATTAATTGGCTGCCTCCTGCACACCTCCTACTGGGAATTTAGTCTACAGCCTAGGCATGTGCCCTGACCAGGAATCAAATCATGGCCTCTGGGTTCACAGGTTGATGCTCAACCACTGAGCCACAGCGGCCAGGCAAGAATAACTGACACTTATTGAGCACTTACTTGCTGTTCTAAGGGCTTCTCGGGCAATAATCCATTTAATTTCCCCAAGAAGTCTAGGGCTAGGGCCTATGATTAAGTCCATTGCAGATAAGGAAACTGAAGCAAAATATTGCCAGAAGTCATCCAGGTAGTAGATGGTGGAGCCAGAATTGTAACCTGGGTGGTTCTGAGGCAGATCTCATCCTCCAACCATATGCTCTACTAACACAGATAGTATCTTTAATATTCTCTTTGTGGAAAATTCCGAGGCAGAGCTCCTAGGTTTGTTTTTTGTTCTGACATTTGCAAAAAGCTAAAGGCAAAATACTGAAGCAAAAGCTAATGAAGAAAACACTATGGGATCTTCCTCTGGTGCTTTCTGGCCTGGGGTGATCTTCTCAAAGGTCTGGTGTTTTATGAGCCTGGATTTTTTAGAATAAAGCCAATCTGACATTTGCAGTTACAAGGTTGACCAGGCTCTTGATGGGCAAAGGAGTGTTACTGGGCAGATAAGGAAAGCTCTTCATCACCCATTCTCAAACCAGGCTGACCCAGACTCTTAGTCATAATAGGATGGATCCATCCTTTTGAGGCCTCTGGGGAAAGATTGATCACTGACTTGGATAACTGTACTGAGTGATTTAGCTAATGTGGCCCCTTTGGGTGAGTGCCAGCCTCATTTTTTACCACCCCATGTGTGTCCTTTCCATAGCAGAGTGTTTAATCAAAGAGAGCTTTACCTCTACTTTTCAACTTTTGTAAATATTTTAAGCTTATCTGAGTTCTGACCCATATCATTAAGGATGATCTAAGAGTGTTAGAAATATGAAATACTTATTGGAATTACCTATGTTGGGAGAAATGTACTGTCTGTTGATGGTCATTCTTCCAAATCCCTGCCTCAGAAGCAATAACATAGAAAGCCTGCAGGAATATGTGCTATTGTCCATGTTGTTGATTGATACTTACATATAGCTTTGATCCATATTGTTTTGATCATTAAGGAAGACGTAATAGGTTATTGAATAATGAAACTCATTCTATTTTTCAAACTTATTACCCTTCTCAAATTCATTCGGGGACCATGTGGCTGTTTTGACTTCACCTTGGCTAATAGCCAGCTAGAGGAGAGGGAGAATGTGGGTTTTGAGATTTTTAAATGCCAAACCCAGAGTCCAAGATGTCAGCTTCAATATTACCTAAAATTTCCAACAACCACCCAAAACAGAAGTTGGTGGGAACCTCATCCTCACTGAGCAATATTGCATTTATAAAGATGATATTAATACAAAATTTTAATGCTCTGTGGGTCTTTATCTGGCAGCAGATCAACAACAGAGCATAAAACATTAACACCTAAAAGGGGGTTCTGAGTCCTTGGAGTTTCTAATTGTTGTTCATTACTAAAAGCTACCCAAATCATCTTGAGCTGATTTAGAGAGAATTAAATAGATTTGGTTTAATACAATCTTTAGGTATGGGAATAAATTATGAATGCATCTCGACAGTTCGAAGGATACGCTGGCATTAGGAAAAGGCAATGAGCAGATATTCAAGGGAGGGGGATATAAAAGCCCTTCTGTTGATCACCCCATTTGAAACTGATTAAAAGCTGATGAAATGAAAGTTTTTTCATGGGTAGATGTGCAACAAGTCATGAGTTGTGGACTTTAATAATATATTTTCTTCACAAGCAATAACACAGCAATTAGGAGATGCTCATTGAGGTAGAAATAATGGTAACTGCTGTGCAGATTAGGTTTGCTGAAGGGAGCTCTCAGACATACACTAAAACAACATATTCCAGGTTCTTGTTGGTGTGTAATTTCTACTTTATTTACTTATCAACTCAGTTAAAGAGGACTCCTGGCAGTAATAAGGCTACATAGAATAGTTTAAGATGCTACAAATTATATAAAAGATAAATCTAATGATTACCTATTCTAATGACAGTGCAATCTTGTCTTTCCTCATGGGGAAATTGTATGGTTGTGAGAAGCTCATAGTTGGAGAGAGTGCCATGGTACAAATGTATTCATTATTTTTCTGCCTGCTTTGCTTCTGCATGGCTGTTCATGAAAGCTAGGTGATTCATTGGAGCAGGAACCACTTAGCGAATGGTTCACAAACCTCTCACTGGTGCTGCAGAGCCTGTAAGCAACCAGCAAATACATCAAAATAATACGCTGGAAAACAGGATGGGCACATTTTCAGCAAGGGGAGAATGACCTACAATGATGTTACCAAAATAAGCAAAAAGGGGGTCAGGTGAAAATAGCACATTTCCACCTCATTTCTATTTGCTATAATTGCTGTAAAAGTAAACACTCATGAAAGACACATCATGAAACTTCAGAACAGACCATATTTCTGAGGATTTCTGCATTCATTGGGGGAGAAAGCTGGAAAAAGTACAATAGACTGGAGCAGAGTTTTGAGAGCTGTGGTTTGTTTGAGCAATAACTTCAAGTTGCTGAAGACACAAAAAGAATTTCTTTTTCTTTTTCTTAGTTGTATCTTATTCCAGGTCAAATGAAAATGATTTTTTTTTTCATGAGAATCTTGTTTCCAAGACTTTCCCAACTAAATGCATGAAATATCCTCCTTCTATGAAGGAAGATGATTGAGAGAAGCCTCTGCCCAGTTGACCAGTAAGTGGCTTGGGTGAGCCAGGTGCCTTGAAAAGTACTTTGTTATTTTTCTATGAAAGAAAGATGCAGCCAAACCTCAGGTATGAAGCCTAGTATATATTATGTGGTAGAATTCATTTTACATGGTGTTACTTTATACATTTTTATTTTTAATTCTCTGAGTGAAACACCTCCCCTTCCCTCCACCTGCCTCACACCAAATCATTTGTAACTGGTGTCTAAGACATGATTCTTCTTGTGCTAAGTAGTAGCAGCATATTTGTGTGGCTTGGATTAAAAGTTGTCCCTCACATCTCCTTAAAGGTAGAAAATGCTTTCTCATAATTCAGTTGTCTTTCAGAGGTGTGCATGGCAAAATCCTTGATTGTCTCCTATCTCCACATGCCTTGAGTCCATGATATGTGTCGTTAATTGGTATTAATTGCTTCTTTGGAGCCTGGAGGAGGCCTCTGAATCATTGTCAGTAAGCACTTCCCACTATCAGAATAGTAACATGTGATGAAACTCATTAGCCCCCCTTACTCTAAGAGTCAGGGCAATACGGTTTTGAACCTGTTCTTATCTCACTATTCCTTTTCTTTTCCTTTAAAAAAAATCCTCACCCAACGATATGTTTTTTATTGATTTTGAGAGAGAGAGAGAGAGAGAGAGAGAGAGAGAGAGAGAGAGAGAGAAACATTTATGTGAGAAAAACAATCAGCTGCAGCTGTCTGCACCAGGGATCGAACCTGCAACCTAGGTATGTGCCCTGGCTGGGAAGCTGCAACCTTTTGGTGTATGGGTTGATGCTCCAACCAACTGAGTCACCTAGCCAGGGCCTCTATTCTTTTTCATTTCTGGTCACTTTGACAATTCAAGGGAAAATAGTTTTAGATTTAGAGAAAAAAGACTCAAGCTAGACTATTCTCTTAGCCATGATAAATTAAAAAACCTCAAGTCTTAGGAAACTAAGACTGTTTCTCATGCCAGTTCTAGACCAGTGCTGTGTTGCTGTGGGCATCAGCTCTACAGCCCTCTAGTCTCTCCCATACAGTAGCACTGCCTTTCCCTAAACCCTTGGAATCCTCCATTAGATTCCCTGCGTTCAGTCCCAGAAGAAGGAAGTGGGAGCTCCTGGATAAGAGAAATTGTAGGGGACTATAGTTTACTTGTATGTTTAGGATAGGGATCGGCATACCTTTTCTGAAAGGGCCAGATATTTTACATTTTAGGTTTTGTGGGTCATATAGTCTCTGTTTCAACTACTCAACTCTCTCATTGTAGGATAAAAGCAGTCCCTAACTACACAGAAATAAATGGGTGTGACTGTGTTCCAGCAAAACTTTATTTACTAAAACAGGTGGCAGGCTGGATTTGCCAACACTTTGTCTAGAAGGAAAAGGAAATTGTCTTGGTCATCACATAGCAACGTCTCTTCTGCAATGATCCTATCAGCTGTGTGACCTTGAGCAAGTGATTTATCCTCTTAGAGCTTTAGTTTTATCATCAGTATATATATATATATCATCTGTCTTGATGTATCTCAGTGTTTTGTGAAGATTAAATTGGATAATAGATTATTTATTATACTTTGTAAACTACAAGAGAAGGTACACATGTATTCTTTTAATAGTGTACAGAAATGCCCATTAAAGACAGCTGTGACCCTCTCTTCTCATAGACATGAGAACACTCATAGAGAGGAACAAAACAAGAGAAAAAACAAACTATAATTGTTTTAAGACAATGTTGAGTATTAGTTAAAATTATTCCTGAAAATTCAATGGGCTTAAACTAATTCAATTCTTGGTTTATTCTTTTCATGAAAACTCCAGCTTGGATCTAACTTAAAGATTCAAGTTAGAAAAATAAATCATTGGTTGATTCCATAAACCAACCTGTGAAAAACTTTTATTTAGAAGACTTGTTCTAGTAGATGTAACTAGAATTTCTTTGGAAAGGATTCTTGTAATAATAAAGCAAATTAAACACTATATAAAAAGTGTATTAGTTTGCTAGGGCTGCCATAACAAAGCACCACAGACTTAACAACATACATTTATTTCCTCACATTGCTAGAGGCAACAAGTCCAAAATGAAGGTGTTAGCAGGGTTGGTTTTGTCCAAGGGCCTTTCTCTTTGACACTTAGATGGCTATCTTCTCTCTGTGTTTTCACAAGGTCTTTTCTCTGTGCCTGTGTCCCAGTCTTCTCTTCTTGTAAGGACACCAGTCATATTGGATAAGGGTCAATCTATGTGACCTCGTTTTACCTTAATTACCCCTTTAAAGGCCCTATCTTCAAATATAATCACATTCTGAAGTACTAAGGTTAGGGCTTTACATATGAATGTTGGTGACACCATTGAGTCCATAACACCAAGTTTCTGCTTTCAAAGTAAAAAGATAAAGATATTTCTTAGAACTCTAAACCAGTTTGATTTGTTTCCTCTTATGTCTTTCAAGTTGCTTCTTTTCCCTTAATGAAAACTCTTTTTTGCCTTTTTCTTCCTTCATATTATTAAAAAAAATCTCTTCTAAATCCATACATCTTCCAAAAACAGAGTTTAGAGAGAGGATAAAGAGAGAAAATTTGTTTCTCTGTCCCATTCTCACTTTTCTCTATAATTTCTCTTGTTGACCTCAGTAGCTTGCATCTAGAGGAAACATCTCTTAGAAAATGAAAAGATTAAAAGTAGATATTAACCAATGATGAGATAAAATTTATTTGTATCCCATTGCTATAGAAAAGAAGCTATTTTTTGTGTTTGTTTTATGCCTTAAGCATTTTATGCCAGTATGAGTAGGGATGTAATAAAAACATCTAAAAGTAGCATTATGAGTATTAATTAATGATTGTAAAACACTTTGAAGATAAAGAATTCTATAAGCAAGCATAAGGTAATATTACTGCTGCCTTGCCAGAAAAAAAAAAAAAAAGTAACTGTTATGGCATGCTGGTCTTATCACCTCTACCTGAAGCTTCATTCTCCATGTGTTACAATTCTGAGATTTCACTGTTTACAATTCTACATCTTTATCAAATGGTTATTAATAAAACATTTAGAGTCAAACAAAGCACTCTAGTAAATGAGACTTATTTATGGCCTATTAGTTCATATATTGTGACTTTCAGATAAACACAGTGTCATGCTATGATTAACACTTGGGGACAATTTTGAGTTCGGTATTTTAAACCTTCTACAGACTCTTCACATCTCCAAGCCTTTTTCCTCATTCATTCAACACATATTCATTGCCAGGCACTGTGCTAGGTCCTAGGGATATAGTTGTGGGCAAAAACAGATGTGACAGAATGGGAGGAAATGTTTGAGAATATCTATACTAATAAATGGGTAATATGCTAATTAGACCAGAGGTCTTCCAGATAGTCTTCCCGATGTCCTTCCTAACAAAGCCAGGCCCAGCGGAAGCTGCCGGCCCATGGTCCCAGGTGCCTGAGGCTGTGGCCTGGGCAAAGCCACCTTCCCACAGTCCCCCATGGCTGCAGCTGGCCTGGGTGAAGCCGGCCGGGTCCCGGGTGCCTGCAGCCGGCCAGAGGGAGGGAATCCTGGGCCCCAGGTGCAGGGCTGAGGCAGAGGCAGTTAAGGGTGATCAGGCTAGCAGGGGAGCAGTTAGGGGTGATCAGGCAGGCAGGCAGAGGTGGTTAGGGGCAATCAGGCAGGTGGGCAGAGGGGTTAGGGGTGATCAGGCAGGCAAGCAGGGAGAGGGGTTAGGGGCAATCAGGTAGGCAGGCAGGCAAGCAGTTAAGAGCCAGTAGTCCTGGATTGCGAGAAGCATGTCCCAGAGGGGTCCCAGATTGGAGAGGGTGCAGGCCTGGCTAAGGGACACCCCCCCCCATGCACAAATTTTGTGCACCACTCCTCTAGTATATATAATAAGGATCTATCAGTCAGCACATATAAATAACTCTTACAGCTTGACAACAAAAAGATAACCCAATTTTTAAAAAGTGGGCAAAATACATGAATAGAAATTTCTCCAAAAAAGATATAAAAATGGTCAGCATACATAGAAAGAGATGCTCAACACCTCTAGTCATTAATAAATGCAAATTGAAATCACAATGAGTTAATACTTTATACCCAGTAGAATGACTATCATTTAAAACAGTGAAAAATAATAAATGTTGATAACTGCTGATGGGAATGTAAAATGATTCAAGTGCTGTGGAAAACAGTTCAGTAGTTCCACAAGTGGTTAAACACAGAATTACCATATTACCCAGCAATTCCACTTTTAAGTATATACCCAAAAGGATTACAGAGAAATGCCTGTACATGAATATCAAGATAAGAACTTGTCACATTAGCTAAAAGGTGAAAAAACAAAAATGTCCATCAACTAAAGAATGGCTAAATGAAATGTGGCACATACATCCAATGAAATAGTATTCTGTCAGGAAAAATACTGAAGTACGGCTACATGCTTCAAAGTGGGCAAATTTAGAAAGCATTGTGCTAACTGAAAGAAGCTAGATACAAAATGTCACATATATAATTCCAATAATATAAAATATCCACAATACATAAACCCATAGAGAGAGAAATCAGATTAGTGGTTGCAGGGACTGGGTGAGGAGAGCATGGAAAGTGACTGCTTAATGGGTCAAGTGGAGAGATAAATATTAATAAATATGAATTAAATTTTTCTATGAACAAATAATTTTATATGTCAATATGGCTGGACATGTTGTCCAGATATTTGATTAACCATTATTCTGAATGTTTCTGTGAAGGTGTTTTTTTAAAAAATTAAAATTTCACCTGGTCGGTGTGGTTCAGTGATTGAGCATGGACCCAGGAACCAGGAGGTCATGGTTCAATCCTGGTCAGGGCACATGCCCAGGCTTTGGGCTGTATTCCTAGTAGGGGCATGTAGGAGATAGCCAATCAATGATTCTCTCATCATTGATGTTTCTATCCCTCTTTCCCTCTTCCTTCTTCTCTGAAATCAATCAAAATATATAAAAATAAAGTCTTCTTATTTTAAAAAAATAACATTTTAATTAGTAGACTTTGAGTAAAGCAAAATGCCCTGCATTATGTGGGTGGTTTTCATTCAATCAGCTGAAGGACTTGATAGAACAAAGACTGATCTCCCCTATCTGAGAAGTGATTCTGCCAAGAGACTGCCTTTGGACTCAGACTACAAGTCTGACCTAAGTCTCCCGCCTGTCAGCCCATCCCATCAGATTTTGGACTCAGCAAACCTTCAGAAGCACATGAACCAATTTTGTAAAATCTCTCTCTCTCTCTCTCTCTCTCTCTCTCTCTCTATATATATATATATATATATATATATATATATATATATATATACACATCTTGTTGGTTCTGTTTTTCTGAAGAAGCTTGACTTATACAGTAAACTTCATCTGACTCCTGAAGCCTGTGTTAAGCCCTCTTCTTATGTATTTCTCCAGCACCTTGTGCTGTTTCTATCACAATTCTCACCACAGTGTGCAATAAATACCTGTGTACTTGCTGGCATCACCTACTACACCTTAAGCATCTTGAGTACAAGAGCCATTTCCGTGTTCCTCATCATTGTATCAGCTCCACAGTTATAAAGTTTAAGATATGCTATAGAAGCTTCTCTTGTTAGGAAAAGTTTGAGCAAGTTTTACTGCATTTATATAGAATTTAGTTGTGTATCATTCTTTGAGCATTAAATTCTAATTTGAGTTTCAAACTTTTCCCAAGATGGTGTCATTAACACTGAGATCAGGGGAAAGCCAGGAGTAATAGAGAAGTGGTATTGCCCAATGTAACTTACCTTAGTTCCATTTCTAAGCTTCTAAATATCCATATTGTGAGAACTATCGGAGGTCTGAGTATTTACAATCATATATTTTTTGTTTGTTTCCTTAAGTCAAGAGTTGTATGTAATTTATAAATCACCCTGGTTCTCTGGTGGCCACCATCCTTCTTCATAAGGATCTATTTCCTTCCATAGCTTTAGCTTGCAGAATCCTACTGCTAGCCTGCCTGTCAATGTCTACAACTGATCATTGTCTATATGTCTGAAGAATGGCAATTGTTTTCTTGTCCCCATTAAGAACACATATAACTATATCACCAGCATCCCTCCTCTAATACTGAGGCATGAATAAGAGAAATTACTCTCATGACAACCTGAAAAAATGCTTGAGAACTTTGTAGTAACATCATGTTAGTGTAGAATTCAGTATACGTTGGGTCCATTTTTGAGAAGAGTTCTCCCTTTTGATCATTTCTATATCAAAGGACCTTTGTTATCAGGAGATTCTCTATGAGATTGTCTCCTAACTCCTCTCAGGACAGCACCATATGTCATTTCTGAAAGGCTAATGGGGCATCTGACCGCCTGATAGCTTTTTATATAATTGGTCTCTTACCATAGAAATGTTGACTTCCTGTTGTCCACAGTTTCAGTCTGTCTGAACTCAGGAAGCTAACCATTCAGCAAAGAAACATTCTTTTAGCTTCTTGCTGACTATAAATGATGAAAAGTAGTTTACAGTGGAGAGAAGGCTGCTGGTGCAGCTATGAGTCATTCCTGCCCAGATCTCCTGTGACTCATTTTCCTTCATTAAACTGAGCAGAGTCAATAGCCCTTCAGTTTTCTGAACAGTAGATCTAACTGCACTAATGACTGGCTGTTGGACAAGTTTAGCTATGTCCTAATTTATTTATTAAGTAACAGTAAAAACAAATATAAAGTACCCATCAATAGATAATGGGAGGACATTAGTGTTTTTGCTCACGAATTAGCCTAAAACACAGCTTCTTTTAGATAAAAATGGAGAAGGCTAGGCTAGCCCCTGTCAGCACAGGGGGAAAAAAAAATCAATTTTTGAGGCTCTTCTCACTCTCATTTTTAGACCTTGTTCTAAATGGTAGCCTGGGAGGTCCCATTGCCCATGTCTACATGATTTCTATCCCACCCCACTGTATTCCTGCCTTGGCCCCACTTCTGCACACACACCTCTTTTGGCTTCACTTCTTCATTGCCACCTGAATACTTTGTCTATTGGTCTCTGCCCCTCATCCAGCATTTCACTAACATGATCTATTTACATCTTAAAACCTCAGGGCTCTAATGTGCTAGCTTTATTTTGATCTTCTCATCCTTAATAATATTTTAAAAACAATTTAAAAATATTTTTGTAGAGGCCCTGCATTTGTAATCTACCATAAAATGTAACCAAATGTGGGACTTCAGAAGAGAGTTTAAGAGCAGAGCTTTAAGATCAATAGATCTTGGGTTAAATCTGCCATTCTCTCCCTAAATGACTTTGGGCAAGCTATTTAACTTTTCCAGGCCTCATGTTTCCTCTTCTGCAAAATGGGATAATAATAAGGATTAGTAGATTAATGATATATGTATGTGTCAGAGTATTTTATTGAGGTGAATGATAACATTTTCTGTCATGGTTATGTAAAGTCTAGGTATACTTGTTTTCCGTCAAAAAAGCCTTTATGGAATTTCTTAGCCACTGCAGTATCTTTGGTGCCTTTGAAACAAATTTCTTTTTTTAAAGGTGTAATTTAAAAAAAATCTCTATATATGTATATATATGTATGTATTTTTATTGATTTCAGGAGGAAGGGAGAGGGAGAGATAGAAACATCATTTATGAGAGACAATCATTGATCGGCTGCCTCCTGCATACCCCCTACTAGGTACTAACCCCGAAACCCGGGCATGTGTCCTGATTGGGAATCTAACCGTGAGCTCCGTATTCAGAGGTCGACGCTCAACCACTGAACCACATCGGCTGGGCTGAAACAGATTTATTGATTTTGTTGCACAGAATCCAGAAACCAGTTTGGAGAACAGTTGAACTGTTTGCTGTGAATGGATTCATTTATATTCACCAGTGGGTGGAGAGGCAGGGTGGGGGGCATTTATGTTATCTGGAACCTAGACATTAGGTTCTGGCACTCAATCTATGGTTATGATTACTATTGTAATCATAGCAGGTGGAAGGAATGCTTTTTGGGGTTAATTTAGTTTTATTTGACCTTCCAAACCATCATTCTTTCAAATGTCTCACCATTGTACAGTGCTTTTTACTTACATGTGTTATTTTCTTTAGTTCTAAAAGCAACCCTCTTATTATTCCTCATTTGTCATGAGCTGAGACTCAGAGATCGAGTGACCATATAATTTCTTGTCTAAGTGGGATGCTTTGGAGTGAAAGGGACACTAAATTGGGGATTGTCCCAAGCAAACCAGGATGTTTGTTTACTTTATTCAGAGGTTAAGACTTCTCCAGAGCCACCTTCCTTGAACAGTGCCAGATTTTGGTCTAGAAGAAAAATCTTCCAATGAAACTGTCTAAGACTCTACTAGAATTTCTAGAGGATGATATGGTGCAGGTTGGAAACTAACCCATTCAGGTTCATGTGATCATTACCTTGAAAAAGTACAGGTAAAATTGTCACATCAGGTAAATGCTAATCTGTTCTGCTAATGTGCTGAGCTGGCCATAAGAACATGGCATTGCCACTGTAATATGAGATTCCCCTCTCTCTTCTTAATTAATTGACTCATTTATTCATTTATCTAACCAATCTATATTGAATACTGTCAGAATCATTTATCCAGTGCTGTGTAACAAAACAGCTCCAAAATCAATGACCTAAAACAACAATAATTTTATTTACTCATGGTTCTGTGGGTCTGCAATTTAACTGGGTTCAGCTGGGTGGTTCATCTCCTGGTCTGATCTGGGACCAGTCATGTGGCTGCTGTCACACAAGGTGTCCAATTAGAGACTGAATGACTTCAGATGGCCTTGATCACATGTCTAGCAATTGGTTCTCACTGTCAGGTGGTTGGTGAAAGGAACCTCAGTTGGAATGTGTCCTATTTGCTCCATATGGTCTCTCATCCTCAAAGAGGTTCTCAACCTTGACTGCACATTAGAATCACCTGGGAAACTTTTTAAAATCCTGATTTCTCAGCCTCATCCTCCGGAAATTCTGTTTCTTTGTTATGGGGTGGGGCCACAACATCAGTAACAAAGAAACAGAATTTCCGGAGGATGAGGCCCAGAAATCAGGATTTTAAAAAGATTCCCAGGTGATTATAATGTGCAGCCAAGGTTGAGAACCAGTGGGTTAGACCAAGCTTTTTCACAGGTGGCAGCATCACTTTAAGAGAGTGAAAGAAGCCCTGGCAAGTGTGGCTCAGTTGGTTGAGCATCGTCTCATGCACCGAGAGATCACAGGTTTGATTCCCGGTCAGGGCACATGCCTGGGTTGCAGGCTTGATCTCCAATAGGGGGTATGCAGGGGCAGCTGATCCATGGTTCTCTCTCATCAATATTTCTCTCTCTGTCTCCCTCTCCCCTCCTCTCTCTCTCTATAAAAATCAATAAAAACAGAAATTGTAACAGGAGGTAAAAAAGTCCTTTGGCAAAAGGGTGCACATGGTGTGGGAACACAGGAGTAAAATTAGTAGCTAACTCAAACTGGCAAATTACTACCCAAAAAGTAGTCCTCTGAGCCTGAGAGTATTCATTTTCATCATATGCAAGATTCAGGGTTCATATGTGAGGGCCCTGAATGGTTTCTTTCTTATGACCATTCCCTCCATCTACCACTTAGAGGTTTAAGGTAAGAGAATGAAGAGAAGGTGTTGTGGAATAAATGTTTCTGTCTCCCATGAATTCATAGTTTGAAACCCTGTTACTCCCAAGTAGGAGCTGGGGCCTTGGGGAAGAAATTAGGATTAGATGAGTTCATGAGGGTGGAGCCCTTGTGAATGAGAATAGTGCCTGATAGTAGAGTTTGCTTTCTCTCTCTGCTCTCCACCCTGTGAGGATACAGCAAGTCAGCAGCCTACAATCCAGAAGATGGCCCTCACCAGAACCTCACCATGCTGACACCCTGATCTCAGACATACAGCCCGCAGAATAGTGAGTAATAAATGTCTGTTGTTTAGAACTCACCCAATCTATGGTAGTTTGCAGTAGTAGCCCACACTGACTAAGAAAGAAAGCGAGGAGACCAGTGGAGAAGGGAAGGAGTGTTTATACATGTTCTTCCTCCACTTAGAAATGGGTGCATGGGATTGAAGCATTAAGCAGGAATGAAGAAAAGCTCTTTTTTTTTTTTTTTACTTCTATGGGCCTCAGATCTAAGCTCTGCTTTGAAGATGTGGGAATTCTAAATTTAATTTACATAGACGACACTAGAATATTCAAAACATAGAATCTATTCATGCAAATCTGATCTGGGAATAGCCAGTGCGCTGGCAGTTTGGCACTTGACCATCATCCTCTCAATTCAAGCTCAAAAAATTTGGTGAGTGGCTTCCGCTACAGCCAGGAAGCATTTAATTGAAGGGGGAAAAACCCTGCTAGATAATAAAGCCGGTTAGATTTATTGTATATATGACAGTAGGGAATTCCTTTAATCACATATTCTCAAGTGCCTTTGGGAACTTGGACGATAATAAAGTGTGCGCTGAGAGGAATCAGTGACAGTATTCTCCCGAAGGAGAAAAAATGATACTGAAACTCATCATTACGGCATTTCTGAGGGGCTCAGAAGAACAAATCTCATAGCTGTCCACAGCCTGGGTAAGTGGAGCACTGGACCCGAACCTGCTTAGGAAAACTGTTACGATCCCTGGCTAGTTCTGTCCTGGAGAAGTTGGTTTAGTTTTGGTTGATTTGACAATGTAAGGCAGCACAGGGGCTGTGAGGAAAAAGCTGATTTGGATCTCTGCTTCTGATCCAGGCAGATTATTATGAGCCGCACCTTCAAATCTCTGGGTGACTTTGTGGTTTGTGTTACTGGTCCCAGCTAATGGGGACCAGACTGAGGTCAGAGGGAGTTCCAGATGGTTGGGTGCAAACTACATCACTTAGTGGCCCAGATGGCTCTAGTAATCAGATTAAATGCTGAACTATCAATCAATGAGTGTATATTTAACACCTATTATGTGCTCAACATTGTGAGGATACACAGACAATATAAGACCAGTTTGCCATCTTTTTATGAGATATAAGAGCATAAGAAGACAAATAACAAAAGTCAACTTCCACTTCTATTTCTGTGAAGCTCTGTAACATCAATATCCTTAAAAATGTTTTCGTTATATATTTTACATCAGACAATTAAAGAGAAGCTATGAAAATGCGACCAAATATTTTCATTAATGAGGAGATGCAGTCGTGAGACGTGTAACTTAAACAGGATAAAATTATTGCCACAAGGTCTCAGAGTCTGATCTGTCACCCTTGCTTCATTAATAATAGCCAATGATATTAGGCAACCTATGTTGAGTACTATGTGCTGTGTACTCTCCAAGTACTTCACATTTATTATCTAATTTAATCCTCTTGTAACCCTCTGAGATAGTTGCTGTCATCATTCCTAGAATCTGGAAACAAGTAGCATGCCCAAGGTCACATAGCCAGGAAGTATCACAGGATGTAGGACTTGGAACAATCAAGATTTTGGCATATGGGAAATACATAGGCATTTGGCCCTATTCTTATACTAATTCATGTTCTTGATTATAAACAAGAGAAACCAACTTTAGTTAGCTGAAGCAGAAAAGGAATGTATTGGAAGGAAATCAGGGATTTCATGAAATAGCCGGGAAGTTCTTATGAGCCAGGCTCAAAAAAAGGCAGGCACCAAAAGATACTTGGCAGCAAATTCTATAGAAAATGCTCCAGAAATAGTCAACTTGAAAAGCTATTATTGAAGCTGCTTCCAGTGGCTACTTGCCCCTGGATCTCTGGACAAACCACCCACAACCAGTGCCAACAGCCACTCTATGCCTCTCCATCTCCACATCAAGTCTGGGTCACATGCTTACAACCCAGCATCTGAGAGGAGAGAAAGGAACTACTTGTCTCTTTCCCCCCGATTTCCCCCTCTGTTGGAATTGTTCTCAAATAGGGAAGGCATTAGCATGCTTGGTAGACTAACAAGCACATATTTGACAAATGTCCACTTCAGGTCTTCCCATAATGTGACTAGAAAGCCCAGACCAATCTTTTTCCACAGTCCCCGGTGCTGAGATTTCTTACTTCTCAATGACTGCTGCTGTTTTCTTTCTTAGCATCACTCCTCACATTGTCATGCCTGTGTCCTTGCCCAAACTCCAGGGCCCTGTGTGAGTTTCACTGTTTCTGCTGCTGCTGCAGGAGACATCTCGAGATTTTTCCTTCCTGGGAATTATGTGTTTACTAGTATCCCGGTGCATGAAATTCGTGCACATTAAAAGGGAATTAATTGCCCTGACCAGTTTGGCTCAGTGGATAGAGCATTGGCCTGTGGACTGAAAGGTCCCAGGTTCGATTCTGGTCAAGGGCATGTACCTTGGTTGCGGGCACATCCCCAGGGGTGTGTGTGTGCAGGAAGCAGCTGATCAATGTTTCTCTCTGATTGATGTTTCTAACGCTCTATCCCTCTCCCTTCCTCTCTGTAAAAAAGTCAATAATATATATATTTTTTTTAAAAAAAGGAATTAATTAGCAGAGACATTTTAATATTGCTATTTGCCCTTTCTCTATAATAGAAGTGTGAGAGATGAAAGGAAGTTAGTAAAATATATATGAAAATAATATATAAATTTATTAATACATAAACAGTAACAAAAGGATATAACAACAATAGAGGCATGATATAAAAACAACAAAAACATGATATGAAAACAACAAAAGCATGATATGAAAACAGAAACATAATATGAAAACAACAGTGATGCAAACAATGACCGATAAAGTGATTAAATTTATTCTAATATTTCCCTGTATACCACATTAAGAGTGAAAACACTTTCAGAGTGCTTGACTAATTTCCCTTGTGATGAAGTATTTGAACTTTAACTGTAACGTCACATGCTCTTCAAACTCGAGAGAAAGCAACATATAACTGACCATGTGCAAAAACGGGTTCAGGTAGGAATATGCCTACTCTGTCTAGACTTTGTCCTTGTGATTTATTAATAGTCATCACAAAGGCTGGCATCACAGGAAACCGTCATCGAATCAATTTAAATGGGAGGCCAGTGTCAGATGGGGACAAATTAATTCTCGGAATCAGAACAACCTCTCCCTCTGCAGATCCTGTTAATACTTCAGCTTCGATAATGTTAGGTCATAATCTTTTGATAATAAATCTGGTACCATTACAAAGACCCCATTTACTATTGAGAATTCTCAATAGCATGATGATTGCACCCACTTTCAATTTTAATTTATGACATGACATTCCCGAAGGAGTAATACTATTAAGAAATTCAATGGGAAAATTTTCCTTTTCAGCATCATCTGTGGAATCAATGGAACCATCACTCAAATATGTGTGAAAATCTCTGAGTATATCCAAATTTTCTTCATTTAATTTTTGAACATGCTCATTTTTTGGACAAAGAATTGCACGTTTAGATATATTTTTAATATTATCTATAGCAGTGGTTCTCAACCTTGGCTGCACATTAGAATCATCTGGGTATCTTTTTAAAATCCTGATTCCTGGGCCTCGCCCTCTAGAAATTGTTTCTTTGTTATGAGGTGGGGCCATGACATTAGTAACAAAGAAACAGAATTTCCAGAGGATGAGGCCCAGAAATCAGGATTTTAAAAAGATTCCCCCAGGTGATTCAAATGTGCAGCCAAGGTTGAGAACCTCTGATCTATAGATATAGTATTTCCAAAGGTAGCTTCAGTAATAAGTCCATTACAAATCATTTCACTTCCATGCTCCACTCTGAGGGCGGGTTCCTGCCTGAAACCTCACCCTCCAGGAAACAGCTAGGGGAGGGCGCAGTTGTTTCCAAGATGACCCCTGCAGGACTGACTTCCTTCAGGTTGGTCGCAGTTCTGGCCGTGAGGTTACACCCAGGGTTTTTATATAAGTAGATTCAATAAATCTTAGATGATTAGAATTTAAGACTCCATTGGCTCAAGAATTGGAAGAACATTTGAATGATTATTCTCAACTTAGAAAGTATTTAAAAGCTTAACTGATACAATTTAGTTCAACAAATAATTACAGAGCACCTACTAAGTGCCAACACTTTGATAGAAACTATGACATAGCCCTGGCTATTGTGTTGGGCATTATCCCATGAACCAAAAGGTTACTGGTTCAATTCCCCATCAGGGCACATGCCAGGTCATGGGCTCCATCCCCGGTAGGCAGTGTGCAGGAGGCAGCTAATCCATGTTCTGCTCTCATATTGATGTTTCTCTCTCCTTCTCCTTTCCTCTCTCTCTCATAATCAATTATATATATATATATATATATATATATATATATATATATATATATATATATATATATATAGACACCGAGAGGAATAGATATAATTCCTAATGTCAGGGACTTTATGGTTGAGTTATGAAAACAAATATATACTTCTAATATAGCTATCTTTAATTAGCACTCTTGTTGAAGGTTTAAATAAAATTTACAGCATTGCAACAACCTTTTGAGGTCTTGTCATCATCATTACCATCATTATCATTGTCCTTATTAATCCTGACGTACAGATAAGGAAGCTGAAGCATCGAGAGATTAAGGAATGTGTTCAGTAACTCACAGGGCTGGTAGAGGTAAGTTTTAGGCTCCAGCACCCTGTTCCTAATTGTTATGCTACATTAACTGTTCCTCTAAGACACCCATCTGAAAACTGTATTCTTTTTAGTGACAGAAAAAAGAAAACACATGCTCTAGTTATTCTTTCTCACTCCTCCAGCCTCATTTCTTTGTTTTCTGAGTCATCTATTAACAACATACATATTTAAACATTTACTACATATTTAAATATTACTTTTGAGATCATTTAATTTGAGTTAATAGAGGCCAAAAATCTCTAAATAAAAAAGATGCCAGTCTGCTGCATCATCAGCAATTGACCTCATTAAACCAACAACAACAATGATTTGTATTAGATTCCCACCACTCCACCATGCTTAGCAGGGACTGGCTATGAGGTAGATGCTCAAGAAAAACTTTTTGAGCCAGTGATTACATATGCAGAAACATGTAGCCAATAAATTCTATGGAGCCAAGTCTCTCTCAGCTGCTTTGGGATGGAAACTTACAGGAGTTGCTAGGAGGGGTGAAGTGAAGTAAGTAGCTTGAATGTGATGCTTGGCAGCTGGATGATCCTGGTTCCTTTTGGGTGTCCCATTTTGGAAAAGTGAATACCACCCACAAGGGGTCACTGGGCAAATGCCCAAATTCCCCGTGAGATAGAATGACCTTGGATGGAATTAGTCTTTTATAAGCAGGATCTACTCATTAATCATTCACAATAAGCTCTTCGTTATGAACTAATTTCAAATGGACATATTGAATCCATTTTCTCAAGCAAAATTGAGTTTGGTAAATCATAAACAGCTAAATTATAGTTTTGGCACATGCACATCGTTTTGTTTCATATTTAGAATTATTTGCCTCCTAGAGTAACCTAATACAATGGGAACACTCTGAAAAACACTATAGAGAGTGAGTGTTTATAGAGGCTTACATCTGATTTACATTTAAGAAGCATAAAACTAATTGCGGAGAGACTGTGCTACTAAAACATTAAACTTAAGGGACAGCTATGTACAAATGCTTCTAAGAATGTTGATATGACTGCTTGGAATTGAGACCTTTGAAATTAATTTCCACAGTGAGAAAGAAGGGTATCTTAAAATGTCCTCAATGGACACAGATGTATTGTAAACGATTCCTGGACAAGTAGCTGTTATATGAGAACACCTTTCTAATATGAGATTAAAATCTGGAACTGCAAGTAGTAATAAATATATCCATCTATATTAGTATAAAAAGTGACAGCATTTTAAAAGCAATAAACAGGTAGACAGCTAATGGTCAGTGCCCATGATAAATTGCCTTGTCGTTATTGCAGCCACTTTTATTCTCACTAAATAGCCTAATTTTTCTTTTTCCTATAGCAATGTATGAATATGAGAGGAAAATTACCTTCCAAATATATTATTTTTAAACCATTTGAAGTAAAACACCAAAATATACCCTACCAAACTTCTGTTATGGAAGCTAGCATATGCAGTAAGTAGGCTTTTATGATGCAAAATTCTCTAACTTATATATTGCTTTAATATTTTCATTTTCAAACATTTTGGAACCTTCTTTTAGTAGTAGTTTCATGTAGCAATGGTTCTCTTAAAAGTAATAAACATAATCTTTCTATGTGTTGAGAGTATTATATTATTTATCAACTCCCATTTACTGCACATAATCCTTTAAACCATTTGCATCTGTGTATGTGTGTGCCTGTGTGTGTATGCCTGTGTGTATGCACACACAGAATGACCTGTTTTCTCTGGATGCTGTTTGCGGGTTTGCTGCTTTGTCATGTCTTTGCTGTGCTGTTGTCTGTGAAGGTTTAAATGAAATTTATAGCATGCATCATGTATTGTAAGTTTGTCTGTCATATAATCAGCATGCAAAAAAAGCATATTTGGACTGTATATTTAAGCCTTGTAAGTAATCATATACAAAACAATGCAAAAATGTGAACATTGTATGGCAATTAATAACATCTCTGCCAGTGTAAATACGTTTTCCCCCCATAAATCATTTCCAGCCTGTCAAAATGGATCTGTGCTGGCAAAGAAACAAGGGTAATGTTTCAATTTTCTCCATCTGGCAAGAAATTTTCTGTTAGATTTCCTCCTTCCCTTTTTTAGTTGCAGAATTTATATGAGCAACTACATATAGCATGATTAAGAAAGGGTGCTGGGTGATAGGATACAGAACAATGCTGAATATTAGGAACTTGACTCTGAATAACTGCCCCGAATTGTACATTCTCATCACATGTGCATATAACAGAAAATATTTGGTTGTTGAAGCATAAAAATGATTCCCTTTGTAGCAAAACATTGCTCTCATTAAGTAAAGCACAACTTTCTTTGAAAACGTTTTCCCGCAAGGACTTGAGTATATTTTAACTTGTTGGGAATAATTTCTTATACTGATTGGGGATGCATTTAAATCTTACAATTATTATCAAGTCACTTTGCAACATCATAGAAATTCCAGTAGCGCACACACACACATACATTTCCAATGTGTGTCTAGGAAAGAATTTACCCTTTCATGACACAACTATTCAAAACAAAACTCAATAGAGCAGGCAAACTGCATACACATTGTGCTTATCGATCTCCAGCTGTAGCAAAGTGTTGGTGTTTTGAACCATAAAAATATCTATGAATTACTCTGATCATGAGGATATGAATCCATTCATAAGCACCCAAATCCACTTACTTTCACATATAGTGATGGGTAATTCCCAACCTTCTTTCATTGTTTATACCAAAATGTTCTTAGAGCTTATATAGTGTGTTATCTTTCCTAGTAATTCAGTTGTCTACAGGATGCATGGGAGCAGGCTTGATAAAAATGATGTACATTTGAGTACTTATGTGTGTCTTATGGGAGACCAAGCACAATATAACAGCCATACCCATGGCTGCCTGTGTCCTGTTCCTTCCTTAAATATCTCTGCATTTGGAAGTGTACAGATAATACAGAAGCACAGAAAACTCACTTCTATCCATTTTTGGACCATTCTATAAGGTAACTTGGAAGCACATTTTTCTCTTCAAATAAAAATAAAGAAGCCAGTTAATTTGTATTAGTTCAGTAATTGCACCTTGGTAAGGAAGGGAAAGGTGGGGAGGGAAATGTGCTGGATTCCAGTTTGGAGAATTCCCGGCAGGTAATCAATGATTGTGGCCATAAACCTGCAGATGAACTTGTGCAGTAAGTGAGCTGTGAGCATTTCCCCCAGGAGGGTGGAGATCAGTGCAGCATCTTTGGGACACAGAAGCAAACCAGCTCGTGTGCGTTTTGTGTGTGTGACTTTATCCATCACAGAAGAGGTGGCTTCGGGGTGCTGATATTAATCACTTAGAGCCAGGGTGCTTCAGTTGTCACTCACCCTTGTTGCAGATAGTTTTAGCTGCACATATGGAACGTTATTTGTCATGCACTCTTCTGAGACCCCCTAGAATGTCAGGACACAACAGATGATTAAAGGATTGAGGAGCAACCTTCACTCTGAATATCTTTGTCTTAAATTGTCAGATCGCAGCTTTAATGCAATTTGACGGTTTAGCTTTCTTTCACTTAAGTTTCATGGGGACATGCCAAAATTTTTTTGCACAAAACTTTACCTGAAGAAATAGCTGAGGAACAAAGGACTTGTAATCCTATATAATAAAGAGCTAATATGCAAATGGTCATCATGCCCTCACACTGTAATGGTTCAGTCACTAAACACTGGGAAGAGAGGAATGGGGACCAGCCAGGCACAAATGAGCTTGCGAGAGAGGAATGGGGACCAGACAGGCTGCGGCCAGGGAGAGGGGCAAGCCACCTGCCCTGCGGTCCTGGGTGCTTGCGGCTGTGGCCCAGGTAAAGCTGCCTGCCCATGGTCCCTTGTGGTTGTGGCCAGCCCGGGCAAAGCCGGCCCAAGTCCTGGGTGCCTGTAGCTAGCTAGAGAGAGGAAAGCCCGGGTCCTGGGTGCCTGCAACTGGCCGGAGGAGGGAATTCTGGGTCCCAGGTGCGGGGCAAGGCAGAGGTGGTTAGGGGCCATCAGACCAGCAGGGGAGCAGTTTGGAGTGATCAGGCAGGCAGGCAGGCAGGCAGAGGTGGTTAGGGGTGATCAGGCAGGCAAGCAGAGGGGTTAGGGGTGGTCAGGCAGGAAGGCAGGTGAGCAGTTAGGAGCCAGTGGTCCCAGATTGCAAGAGGCAGTTGGACATTCCCTGAGGGGTCCAGGATTGAAGAGGGTGCAGGCCAGGCGAGGGAACACCCCACCCCCTGGCATGAATTTCGTGCACTGGGCCTCTAGTTAAAGCATAATCAAATACGTGGTTTCTTCCTCAGTCCCCACCTTACTTCCTGCTTTTTACTTTCTTCCTTTTCAAATTCACAGGAGAATTTATTTGAAAGCCCTCATCACTCACTTTTATTTGGAATTAACTCTTCACACTGAGGGAAGTTAGCCTCACTTTTTACTGATCTTGTTTAAATATGATTCCTCATCTCCCATTCCATCATCCCATTATATTCAAAACACTCTCTGTGTAGGTTGTATGGGATTCCTCTACCTGTGCACCATGCATTCCTAGAGCCCCCTGCAAATTAATTCCTCAGAACCAAGCCATAATTTCCTGTTGCCATCATAATGGAAAGTATATACTTTAAATATTTTTATAAAAAGCTGTTTGGGTCCAAAAAACTAATAAAATTATATTGTAAGTAGACCAAATATGTTAATATTATAAAGTTTTAAAAGAAAAAAGGAACAACACTTATACTATATTTAAACTATATGGCAAACATATCTGAACTGAACATCCAGGAGGCTGTGGTTCTCACGGTGTGAGGCACGTGGGGAAACGGAGAGGTTGGCACGAGGGGCGTCTACCTCATCCTGGGAAGGAGCACTAGGCTGCTTCCGGCTGTTACCTGGAGAGAAGCAGGGGAGGGAGAAGGGGAACTTGGTTTGCCTCTGGGCTTCTCAGTAAGGTTTTCTCTCTTCCCTTTCCCATGGTTTGACCACCACTCTGTAAAATGTAATGCTTTTAAAAGACCACACTTCCTCACTTGTCTTGAGAAGTTTTGACTCACTTACCAGAAGGCAATGAGTTGGGCCCAATAGTTTCTCACAGTTTCTTCTAGCTCCTAAGTGCTGTGGATTCTCAATCTTCCTTAGTCTGTCTTTGCTCTCTGTAAACTGGGAAAACTGATTTGCATTGGTCTGTAAAGCCTTAAGGGAAGGTTCTTCCTCCATCCAGGGTAAATGCTCTGGCCACCTTTTCTTAACTCTCAACCCTTGATTGTGCTTGTGGAAAGTCTGTCTTGGATCTGGGAGGACATGAGTCAGCCGTTGACTTTCTCCTTGGTTTGAGGTTACTGAGAAAAACTCCTATGTGGAGGCCCTCCGGGATTTATAATTACTTAGTTACAACATTCTCTCATCTGAACCATCCAGAGGTTATCATAGCAATGGGCTGGTTATTGCAGACCCATACATTCAGGAGAATTAAACTGCATTTTCCTAAGGAAAAGATAAAATCAAGTGAAGAATCAAGTTATGAACAAGTGGAATGCTTCATGAACTTGGGGACGCAGGCTTGCGGTGTCATTTCCATGCCTGGCTCTAGTGCTTTTTGGAACAGACCTCCCTAAGACTCTTTACAGAAAACAGAAGTCTGCATTGTATTTAAAAAAATATATTTTTTTATTGATTTCAGAGAGGAAGAGAGAGATAGAAACATCAATGATGAGAGAGAATCATTGATTGGCTTCTTCCTGCATGCCACCATCGGGGATCGAGCCAGGCAACCTGGGCATGTGCCCTGACTGGGAATCGAACTGTGACCTCCTGGTTCATAGGTCAATGCTCAACCACTGAGCCATGCAAGTCGAGCTGCATTATATTTTTTATTAATGATAAGTTGACTTTCCCCTGGAGCAATTGAAAAGGTAGAGGCTAGAAAAAAGAACATGATCTAGTAAGATTTTAGCGATATTATTCTTCCTCCATGTGTCATAATTTTATTTTATGCCACTACATTTAATCATAGCCTAAAGATATAACTTTTAGTTTTGCCAACCACCTAAGTGGTTAAGATCATCTAAGGAGGGACTGTGAGATTGATTAGTTTATCTATTTTCACTTTTATCAACAGGAAACTGAGGCTTGGCGAGTCTATATGAGGTCAGTGTTTAGGGCAGTTCTAGAAAATATCACCTGAAAGGCAATAAAACAGAATGTCTACAAGCCATGGCTTTGAAGTCCAACAGACCTAGATTCTGACTTTGACATTTAGTAACTCCCCAAGCTTTAGTTTTCTCAACTATAACCTGGAGACAAATAACACCTGTGTTGTGGTAATATTGTGTGCACAGATAAAACGCATGTACTGCTCTTAGCATAACTATTGGTATTCGGTTGGTATATATAGTTATATTTATTAATACAGTTTTTCCATTTAATGTTATTTCATTTAAATTATGCTGCCTAATTTACTAGACTTGATTGATCTATTGATAGCATCTTTTCATTCTTAATAGTATTAATTAGAGTAGAAGAAAAAAGAATGAAAGTCAATTTCCCGTAGAGTCCTGGGGGATTTGTGCCGGTCAATTTATTAATGAAATGTGAAGAACATTTGGCAAACCCACCAAATGAGACAAAGCATTGTAAAGAGCCTTTACAAAGAATTGGTATCTAATGTTAATGTCTGTGGAATGGAACTGTCATAGGATAATGGCCTTTTGATGGTACAGAAAATGCCAAGGCAGAGATAAGACATTTATTTTTAAAGCACTAGACAATCACCTTTGGACAGTGTCCTTCTACCAGGCCTTTATTTCTAATAGACCAATAATTGATATGGATGTAATTATTTTTCTTGGTGGATTTGATATATTAGGCAATGGCCTGACTCACTCTGTGTAGTCATTGGGTTGCTGCATCCTCACTAGCCACCAGAACAAACCTTTTATCCTATATTGTCTCCAATCAGAATTCTAAGATCTGTGATATTTTTCTCTAAATACCAAGTGCAGAGTATATATTTTTCTCTCAATATCAAGTGCAGCACTCTAGTATATCACTAGGGAGACCACAGGCTCAGGGCTTCATCTTGCTTGAATCACCTCTTTTCAGGCAAAAGCTGAAACCCAGAAACTTGTCACCCTACTGATATAACCATCATTAGCTCAGGTACTTTTTAAGTCTGTTGTAAACAAAAATCTACATATTATGTATGTGTGTGTGTGCACAAGTGTGTAAGAGTATATGTGAGTTTGTGTGTGTGTGTGTGTGTGTGTGTGTGTGTGTTGTAGTGAGTATTTTCAATGTGAGGAATCAGATTTGCACATGATTGTGATCCTTTCTGTAAACCAAAAGTACAAGAACTTCCTCTGGGAAAGGTTCATAGAACCATTTCTGTTAAATAATTATTTGCTATAGGACAACAAAATCAACTTTAGAGACAATTCTGTAAATTTTATGATAGCAGAGTCCTTATTATTCAGAGAAAACCATCACGCATGTGTGTTTCTGTGTATGTGCGTGTGTGTGTGTGTGTGTGTGTGTGTGTGCACACGCACGCACATATTCTAATGCATGTGACAGGCAGGCATCTGGCACCTTAACCCGGGTAGCTGGTTATTGTTGCTCTTTTACAGAGAGCAATGAAAGGCTAGGAGAATGTCTCTGATTTGTTATTATTAATCTTGTTTCAAGGAAACATGAGACAAGGTAGATGGTTTGGATTGACTTTTTATTTGCTGTGAGTATGGTAATTTTAGCCTCACACTGTCTTGAATGTACATGTTTCATCTTAATGGACTTCTCAAGAGTCAAGTTATGGCCTCGTACAATGAAGTTTATCCCGTAGTGCTATAGGAAGGCTTTGACCTTCTTTTCCAGGCCTACCCATAAACTCCAATAGAGCTCAAATGTCAAAAGCAAGATTTCATCTTTTGTCTCCTGTGAACTTCTCTGATACATGTCTTGAATTTTTATTCAAATCACTTTGGGTTTTAATTTATTCACTCAAATGTCAACCAAGTGTTGTTTATCCTATGGATTACATTCATGCTCACTGCAGAATTCTCTAACATTTAATTTCTAATTATTTTCTTGTTTATCCATGTGGTAGGATGTTTTGAATATTACCTTCTGAACACTGACCAGTTGGAATTATAATTTTCTCTCTTTCCTAAGCATCTGGTAGTAAAATTTGGCAAGCACGCAGTCTCAGGAAATCTAAGGACTGCATTGCCACAGCTTGTATTCCATATAGCACTGTCTTCCTTAGGTATTTACATAAGCCAATGCAGTTTGGCTATTGGAATTGAGCCTTACACACAATGTGCCACTGCAGCCTTTCTAAATTCCTGAACACAAGGCTCTATACAAAAGGATCTTGACGTACCTCTCCAAGAAATTTCACATGAAAAGAAAAAACAAAGTAGACTCAAGAAACTGTGAAACTCATTCTACAAGAGAGAGCAACCTTGGACTCTTGCCTGCTCTAGTCCACTGTCTCCCATTCTATTTTTAAACCTGTTTCCTTCTACCCTCTTCTGAGCATAATTCTTTTCTTCCTTCCATGCACATAAAATTCAGAATTATGGAATAATACTGAACCTCTCATCTGTCCCTGACAGCCGGGCTAATTTAAACTTGGGGTGGGAAGAGAAGCATGGTATTGGACACTGACTGTGCAGCCATTTGGAAAAGGTATTAAATCAAAGAAGAGGGGATCTAGGTTCTATCAGAGTGAAGAGATCAGTCAACAGAGTCAATGGCATGAAAGACAATAGTTTTATAAAAATGAGGAGTTTGGGGTGGTTAGAAGGTACAAAGAAGCAAAACAGAAAGGTAAAGCTAGGAAGAAAGGGTGGGCCCAGATAATGATCATCAAGTGCCATCCTAAGGAATCACACATTTACATCTGGTAAAGGAGAGTGGGTGGAGTTTTCCAACCAGATGTGGGACACAGTTAGATTTATATTTTTAGAAGGGGCCTTTGGAAACAATTTTTGAAATGGGCTGGAGAAAAGGGAGCCTGAAACTCGGGAGTCCCACTTCGGAGGATGCTATGTAAAGTGAGAGATGAGAATGGCCTCAAATGATGGGAGAGAAGAGACCAGACTGGAGAAGTGTTTTTAATGTTACAATGGACAAGGATATGATGACTCACTAAAACTTGGAGGAGAAAGAGAGGAAGGGATTCAAGATAGTTCTGGATTGGAGGGTGGATTAGTTTGTTAGCGCTAATCTAACAAAGTGTTATAAACTGGGTGACTTAAATGATACAAATTTATTTTCTCACAGTCTGGAAGCTAAAATCAGAGATCAAAGTATTGGCCATGCTTGCTCTGAGGGCTTTAGGGAAGGATTTGTTCCAGGTCTCTCTTTTCGCTTCTGGTACTTCTTTGGCTTATGATAGCATAATTCCCGTTTTTACATGGTATGCTCCCTGTGTGTGAGTCTGTTTTTTTAAAAAAATATATTTTATTGATTTTTCACAGAGAGGAAGGGAGAGAGATAGAGAGTCAGAAACATCGATGAGAGAGAAACATCGATCAGCTGCCTCCTGCACATCTCCCACTGGGGATGTGCCCACAACCCAGGTACATGCCCCTGACCGGAATCGAACCCGAGACCCCTCAGTCCGCAGGCCGACGCTCTATCCACTGAGCCAAACCGGTTTCGGCGAGTCTGTTTTTTTACACGGCATTATTTTTATAAAGACACCAGTCAAGTTGGTGTAGGGTCCCATCACACTCCACTATGACCCCATCGTAATTGGTTATAGATGCAATGACCCTATTTCTAAACAAGGTCACATTCTGAAGTACTAGGGGTTAGGGCGGCAGCATATCAATTTTTAAGGGACTCACTTCAACCTGTAACAGTCCACTGTCAGGACTGCAGCATAGAAACCTTTCCTGACCTTCCAGCCAGCCTGGCCTGCCCTGTGGAATTCAGATTAAAGACCGCAGCATCAACTCTTATTTGAATTTCCAGCTTGCCATTGTGCCCTATGAATTTTGGCTCCTACAATTGCATGAGCCAATTGGTTAAAATCTCTCTAGGTACAGATATAGATAGATAGATGTAGATATAGATGATATAGATATAGATATAGATATAGATATAGATATAGATATAGATATAGATATAGATATAGATATAGATATAGATATAGATATAGTAGTATGCATATACAGATATAGATGATATAGATGTAGGTATAGGTATAGTTACAGATATAGATGCAGATAGAGATAGAGATAGATACTGATACAGATATGGATGATATAGATGTAGGTATAGATACAGATACAGATAGATATTGGTTCTGCCTCTCTGGAGAACCCTGACTAAAATAACGGGGAAGGCTGAGTTCTTATGGAAGGTTGGGAGGACTCTGAAAAATAAAAAGGGCAAGTAAATATTCCTGAGAAAAGAGCTAGATTCAAGCCCCTGAAATGAGTGGAAAAAAGAAAGCAAAGGAGGAAATAATTCTATATTTCCTGAGGTCCTAGGATGTATCTCTATGACTCCAGTATTATTTCTATCTCAATTTGCATCTTCACAACTGGAAATAGGCTCAACTAACACTTGCCCGTCACATTGAAAAAGCGTATTCTAAACAAATTGAAAACATTGGGCTGAACCACATAAAATTACCAGTATTTGAAATTTTTTTCCCAATGATACCAGTAATTTTATATAATTCAACTAATGTAAATTAGATTATTTACATACGTGGAATCCACTTGGAAATGGAGCTCTTTTCTCAACTATCCTGGTTCATTGTGTGACAATTTGAGAAAGGTATAGTCTGTGGGATCAAATGTTAAGTTTTGGCCAGGTCAGGCAGGACCATTGTGGGTGGGCCACTGGGTCAGCACATTTAAGACTACCCATTTAAAGGCAATAGCTAACAGTTGTTAATATTTATCAAATACAAAACTGTGAAAGCAGTGTTAGTCATCACTCTTATACTATCCCATTCATTTATCACAAACACTATAAACTAGGTATTGCTACAATTGGTGTTTTATAGTTAAGAAAATGGAGGGCTAAAGAGTAGAAATAACATAACCCAATTGGTGGAGCCAGGAATTGAGTTTACATGTCTGACTTCAGAGCCCACACACTGGTATCTCATGCTACATGGCCTTGATGGGGCAGTCACTGAGACCTGGTCCAAACGGTAACAAGAGTCCAAAGTCCATGGACGTGGCTGAGGCAGGAAACAGGACCTAATAAGAGCAGGGTATTAGGTACCAGGAATATCAAACAAATTTTGTTCAATAGTTTTTCTGCTGCTTCTACTATGATGTTTGTCCTTCCTTCCTTCCTTCCTTCCTTCCTTCCTTCCTTCCTTCCTTCCTTCCTTCCTTCCTTCCTTCCTTCCTTCCTTCCTTCAGAAATATTTAACAGTATCATGTGCCAAGCTCTGAACTAGATAAGTGAGAATCTTTGAACAAGACAGATAAAGATCTCTGCCCTCGAATAGCTTACTTAAGTCCTAGATGGAGAGACAGAAATAAACAATAAACATACTAAAAATAAATTTTATAGCATGTTAGAAGGTTATACATGCAGTGAAAAAAAAACACATGGATGAGTAAGGTGTTTCAGTAGCACTATGGTAAGGTGGGAAGTGGGCAAGATTCAGTATTACATGGCATGGGCAGGGTTACGTGTAGTCTAAAGTATCATTTAAGCAAAGACTTGAGTGAAGGAAGTGAAGAGATTAGTCACAGATATCAGAGGAAAGAACATTCTCATCATGGTAAAGGCACTAAGGCAGGAATGTGCCTGCATATTCTAAGAGCATACAGGCAGAGCAAGGAAGGGGTAGCGTCGTGGTGATGAGGATAGACTGCCAGCAGGAGATCATATAGCACTGTGCCTTGCATGTATCTAAGGACTTTGGATTTTACTGTGAGTGAAATGGAAAGTGAGAAACCCTTGGAGGGTTTTGAGCGGAAGTACGACATGACCTGACGTACTTTACAAAGGAGCACTCTGGTTACTGTGTTCAGAAATACTATAGAGGGTCAAGAGTAGAATCAAGGAAGCCATTTTAGTAATAGAGCCAACTAATGATATGATCCACAGCCAGGTCGTAGCAGTGAGGGAGATACGGCTTCATAGGATCCTGGATGTATTTTGAAGGTAGAGTCAGCAGGAATGTAATATTAAGAGAGGAACCAAAAATGACTGCAAGGGTTTTGCCTGGGCAGCTGGAAGGTAGGTGTTATCAGTTAGCACAGATAAGGCTGCAAGCGGAGCCAATTTTGGTGAAGCTTGTGAGTTTAGCTTTGGACATGGTGAGTGGAGATGCTGAATAAGCAGATAGTTATATAAGTGTGAACACTGGCGAGAGAAATCCAAATAGACATGTATATTTTAGGAGACTTCAGCATTAAGGTGTTACTAAAGCCATGATACTGGGCTGTATTACTAAAAAACAATTCTAGAAAGAGAGTAGATGAGACTCCAGGACTGATATCCAGCTCCTATCTCCCCTCATCTCTTGATATTAAGAAGCTGATGAGAAGAGAAATCAGCAAAGGAGATAAAGAGGGAAATGAAGAGCGAAGTTGGAGGAATATTAAGGAAGTGAGATGCTTTGAAGATGGCATGAAAGTGGAGTAAAAATCTCACATTTTCACTTTCCCACCCACTGGTTGAATGCAGAGACCTCTAAGGACCTGGGAGGGCAGATTAATGAGGTGGGAGGAGCCTGGGAAATGAATGAAGCTGAGGCCCTGGCTGCCAACCAGGGCTGTGATGAGGCCAATAAGTAATATTGTAGGTATCAGGACTCTGGGATTTGGGAAATTGTGAAATAGCTGCTAGTCTACCCGGACTAACACAAGAAATGGTGCCATTTTCAAGGCACTCGCATCTCATTTGTGAGCTTTAACACATTTTAATTGTTGATATACCCATGGATATTACTTATTTAATGAGTCATTGAAGAAGTGCTTTCACTTAGAAATGCTTTCTTTGAAGTTAGGCTGTGTATGAAAACCATAAAATACTATAATCAAACAATGACTTATCATTAGATTTGTGCTTCTTAGAACTAGGCCTAAAAAATTGTTCAAGATAGATGTTATGTCTACCATGGATTCTCTGTAAAAACGACCTGGCATAGTCCAAATTTCAGCAAAGTCAGGTTTCATCTTGGCCTGTGAACCAAGATGGTCAATGGCTTGTTCCTGATGCTCAGCTTTAGTTTGATCCTGCAAACACCTATTATTGATAGGAAGTTGTCAGGTTGTTTTTTTTTTTTTAAGGTCTATCATTGATAAACCTTTGATTGATTGCTAAGAAAAATGTCTACCTTCCTCTAAGCACAGAATTTGGAATTGCATTTGGAGAATTGATTGACAAATGGTTGTTGTGAACCTGAGGTTAATGGTATGAGCCCTGCTTGATGCATTTGAACTCTAGAGTATCCATGCTCACGTTTTTAAATTCTAGCTACAAAAGGACAAGTCTGGGTAACTATTTCAATGACTTCTCAACACACTTAGAATAAAGTCCAAAGACATTACCATGGCTGACGAGGCCATTTTTATTCTGGCTCCCTGCTATTTTTCCCACCTCCCCCGTGCTGGCCTCCCTGCTGTTCCCGGAGCACACTGCACTGCACATGCTCCTGCTCAGATCATCTGCACCTGCTATTCCTACTATCTCGCCCAGATGCTCACAAGGCTTCTTCTTTCATCTCATGCTGATTTTTGGTCTTCTTGTCCCCTCTACCTCATATTAGAGGTCCCATTACTCTCTGTCCTCTCACCCTGCCTTATATTTCTTCATAACATTTCTGACTAACAGACACTGAGGTATGTAAGTATTTGTTTTTTGGTTTATTGTCTGCCCCCCCCCCCCCCCAGAACGTAAGCTCCTTGAAGGGAGTAACTTTGTTTCATTCACTGTATCCCCAGTACTTAGAACGGTTCCTGGCTCATAGTAGGAGCTTGGCAAGTATTTGTTGAATCAATGAGTAAATGACTTAGTGAATGATTATGGTCATATGATTTCTCAGAACAGCCTTATTATTTTAGGAAAGACTAATGTTCTTTTCCACAGAATAAAATATTGTGATAACTAACTTATGATGATAGCCAACTTAGATGGGTTTTGAGCATAAGAAATTTGAGAAAAATCTAAAAAACAACCTTTTGGCCCCAATTTTCACCACACTGTCCTATCCATCTCTTACTGCTTCTTCCATATTCAATTTATTTATTCAATACACATTCAATAAATATTTGTTGAGCATCAATTTTCCCTACCCAGTTTAATAGAGAAAAAGCCCCACCTGATAGTATGTTCAGTGGAAAGAGTGTCTTGAATGAGACTGGCTTTCTTCAAAGAAATAGAAACCAACCCATTGGCTGTTGTTGTTCAAAACTTTCCAGGACCCCAAAGGGAAAGAAATCAGCCCTGTCTGCATTAGTTACTATCCAATCTGTAGCCACGGAATCTATTGGTTTTCACATTTCCCTATTTTTGAGGCACATTAACAGCCATGAGGAAAAATAATAAATGTGAAAAGGGTTAGATGTGTGTCAATAGAAAGTCTGCTTAGGAAATGCCTCCTGCCACACCAATTCACAGAGTGCTGACTTACATGATTTCATAAACTCGGTTACCCACTTGCAAAGTTATCTAGTGCTTAAAATGTAATAAGAGTTAGAGGCTCTTTTCTTTGTTTCCACTGTGAGGAACGGTGTTTCCTTTAGAGGAGCTCACAATTTATAGACTGAAAATATATAAAAGAATTATGTGTCAACAAAATGGTGTTTAAGGTTTTAAATCATCCTAACAGTAAGCCCTGAGACTTCCTCACTAGACATCTCAGAGACTTTATGAAAGTTTTATTCTACAATTCCCTGCTTGCCTTTACTCTTAGCTGCTTCTTCCAGCTATTCATATAGTTTGAAAAATAGAGTTTATATGCTTTAAGTTGCAAGACATTTAGAATTTTCATAATCTCTTTATTGTGGCTGAAGTAGTAAAAAAAATGAAGTCTACTGCTGATAATATTTCATCGTGCTTTTACTAGATTATCTGAGGCAAGAAGCTAGAACTTGTGGAATTTTTAAAATACCACATTTTTAGAAGCCTTTTTATTATAAGCTAGGTATATACATGGTTAAATTAACTTCAAAATGCTTGAATTTTAGGGAGCAGGATGATAATGAAGCTGTATAAAAAACAGATACTGAAAATAAGATCCTTAAGAACAGGAATTTTACATTTTGGTTTTGTATCTTTCATAGCATTTAGCAATGTGCTAAGCACATAGTAGGTTATCATTACGTTCTTGTTTAATTAATCCATAAAAGTGTAATCAAGAAGTGTACATAGCCCCAGCCAGATGGCTCGGTTGATTGAAGCATCGCCGCATACACCAAAAAGGTTGGCGGTTCAATCCTGGGGCAGGGTGCATACAGGAGGCAACCAATTGATGCTTCTTTCTCACATTGATGTTTCTCTCTTTCTCTCTAAAATCAATAAACATATCCTCTAATGAGGATTTAAAAAATGATGTCTACATAGCATCAAATTCCAGGTGCCATATTTCATAAGATAGAGAGTAATGTAGAAAATTTCCCTTGCAGAACTGTCAGTTAAAAATGAAGTATCTTTAAGTAGTTGATGAGACAATTGTACTCTATTACTGTTTTCCATAAATCCCCTTATGGTTAACCTAAGCTCACTAGCAGCAGATCCCTATCATATGCCTCCTACAGCCTTCCTCTATTTGGTTTCCCATTCACGGATTCCAATAACTATTTTATTTAGTATTTACTACATTCCAGGTATTAGATCTGTTCCTTACTCTTTGGAAGGGTATAGTCTCGTGGCAAAGACCCATGAAGAAAGAGGAACATTCAGTGCTGTTTGGTTAGGCTCCTTTATTTACTGGAACAAAGACTCAGCTCCACTTCTTCATATGTTAGAGAAGTTAATATAAGAAGATAAGCACACAACAACCCAGGGAAAGCAGAGTCTCTTGACTTCAGGAACAGCAAGAACTGAAGGGTGGCTCTGGATTCTGGTGGCCCTGGGGAGTTTCAGTCATTTCTGAGTAGTAGCCACGTTCTTACACACTCTCTCCACTTCGCCTCACTCCTTTGACTTACTTGTGGTTTCTACTCACTGAAAACTTTCTCTTCTGAGGGACCAGTCATGATTTTTCTCTACATAATGAATGGGCTTTCAGAATTTGCCCCTGCTTCTAACTTTCTCTCTGTGTTACTCAATTCGAAGTACTTTAAAAGATGATAGAATTGTTTCAGCCCATGTTTTTCAAAGAACCCTGGCTGTCCTTTTACACACTCCTTCTATCCCTAATTCAATCAACTGTGACAAGAGGGTGAGGCCACCTGGTAAACACAGGACTAAGAGCAAGCTGTCTGTTCAGCAAAGGCTTCACACAGAAGGAGACATAACACAGGCACTGTGTTCAGATTTAGCCCTGTATGTGTTAGGAGGTTATGGTGCACATATTTCTCTAGTCATAGAGAATTGACCTATGTCTAGGGGTAGTCAGAACATACCCCTTAGGAAAGATAACACCCAAGCAGTGGCTATAACGTTTAGTCAAAGTTAGCTAGGAGAGGAAGGAGTGGGAAGCTAAACTAGTCAGAGAAACCAGCATGCGTAAGGAATTGGGGCAGAAAGAAATATGTCTTAGGGACTAAAGCACATATGGTTTAAACTTCCTGGGACTTTAAGGAAGTCCAGAGTGGTGGTGGGAGGTAAGAATAGAGCAGGCAGAATCCATGTTAGAATTCATAGTGAATATAATGGGAAACCATTGTCATGTGTGCTGGGAAATGACAAGGTCACATTTACGTTTTAGCTCCATCCTCCTGTGGCAGATGAAAGATGTATAAAAACATGGCAGGACTGGAGGCAGAGACACAAGGTGGGAGGACAGTTCAGGTAAGAGGTGAAAAGAAACGCTACAGCAAATAGGAGTGGAGAGGAGGTAATATGTCGAAGATCTATTACTTGAATAGAATCAGCTGTATACGTGGTATCTCTAAGATGTGGTGAGTGATGGGGGAGAAATGTTGGTGTTTCAGTTTGGCCAAGTCAGTTGGTAGATGGTGGTGTCACAGTGACTTGGGCAAGAAACAAAGGAGAGTAGCTCTGGGGAAGAGGCATGGGAGAGAGCTGACGCAGAAGAAGCTGTTATGTTGGAAGTGCTTCGGAACAAGATATAAAGGGATTAAATGACTCAGACTAAAAAGGAGAGAAATGGTATTTTAATCAATGAGGTGGCCCATCTAGCTTTTCTTTATATGACTGAGAAAAGGCATAGTTAGAAGTTGAATGGGTGGGGCAGGTGCAAAGAAGGAAAATCAAGAATTCATCTAGAAAGGGATGTAGATTTAGTCTCCCAATCACAGATGAACACACCATCTGTAAACCCAGTAAACCACATGCTTCTAACCTAAGGCCTTGCTGGACCTCCAGTAAAAGGCATTCCTTTTGACCCTAATGATGTAGTAAGAGGGTTAACTAACAGGGAAGGGTAGTTTGGGACATAAAGCACTTCATTCATTATTTGAACAAATAACTACTATGTGGTATTCTAAAAAAATTTAGAAGGCAAAAATTGCTTACTGCCTGCAAATGACTTTGATAAACTGGAGAATTACTTAGGAATTACTAAAATTGGAGCACCTAATGTATGTAATATGCAAAGATTTATATGATATTCCCTCTACCTTTATGGATAAAACAATGAATTTTAGAGCTACATTGAAAGGAATTAAAGTTCACACACTCTGACACCTTATTTTTAAGGTGAATATGTATTAAACAGTCAAACAGTGACTATTTGAGGTAACTGAAACTAGACTCCAGAACTGCATCATTCTAACCTACCTAAAGTCTTTTCTGCTTGCTTTATCTACTTACTTAGTTGCTGCCATGGTCATAAACAAAATACACTTCAGAGAAAGGATCCAGAATGATCTCATGTTAAAGATAAGTCTGAAAGGCGATTTGAATGTCTTCTTTATCATCCAAAGGGGCAGCATCAAAATCCATTAAGACCCAAACCATTCGAAGTTCCTTCAAAACAAGCAGCAGCAGTTAGGAATGAGAGAACTTGCTCCAGTCAAAGGTCTTTCAGCAGGGAAGTGGTGCCAGTGAGATGTGTGCTCTGAGCTCCTTTCCTGAGGACTAAACAAAACAAAATGAAACACACACAAAATACTACGCATCTGCTCAGAATGACTTCCATTCGGGTGCCTCCCTGCCCCCGCCCCCCCAATACCCAAGAGGATAAGAGGGGCAGGTTCTCCAACTTCTCAAGGTGCCTTTTTCTCCCCAGATTTGGCAGCCTTAGGCTCTTTCGTTGTATTTCAGTTCAATAAGTTCTCCATCTGCTTCTTTTAATTCGTTTGCTACTGTAGTACATTTAAGCATCAGCAGATGGGGCCCTTGGTTCCTTTGAAGAATGTCAGGCTTAAATTTTGTTAATGGCTGTGGTCCGCATGAAATTCTCTTGTTTTTACAGCGAGTTAAATGTGGACACCCTTTATAGTTCACACACGTTTATTTAATTAAGAAAAATAAAACTCACTCATGACGAGAAATTCCTTTTTTCCTCCTTTCCACTGTCCTATAGAGATAAGTTCGATATGTTTACAAATGGAAAAATGAGTCTAATACAATTCCCAGACAACAGCATCTTCGAAAGGGCAGGAGAAGTCAATATCAAAATTAATCTCGTGTCCTAAACCAGGGAAGCTGTTTGGGAGGCCCCCGAGGCGAGGGACCACAGGTGACAGACGGGTTGCGTCCTAGTCCCCCCGGTGTTCTGGCTTATTTGCTCTCCCGGATTTCATTTTATGAAGGCATTGTGTGAAGGGGCTGGTGTTTAGCACTCACCAATGATCATTATTCTTTTAAGTGATGTTTGTCGATAGTCCATAAAGGGAACAGCCTGTCGTCTGGCCCTTGCACCTGTTAAAGTGGGTAAGTTTCAGCTTCTTAAAGGTGAGATCCTTCCTCCCGAGAAATGTAACAGCCCTTGGAGGAGGAAGTGCAGTTTACAGGGCAGAAGGGATGGCAGCATTTGGTCCTTGTGGAGTCCTCTCTTAATTTTCCGCCCGGCTTTTCAACGTGACCTTGCTCTGGGAATTCATCACTGTTTCTCCCGGGCCCCCCAAAACGGATGACCCGGAATTTGATTTTTGGCAAAGTACCATGAGATACCCAGGGCAAAAATGTCCCCTCTGTGCAAAGCTTGATTATGTAAATATTTATTTCAACATGCTTACTGCATCTCTGATGAGTGGGATACAATTGATGGACTGAAGACATCTTCGTGTAATTAATATTTGTGCTGTAAATAAGTTCTTGTGCTTGGACAGATCTCAATAGCAGATTTAAAACATAGTAAGTCTAAGGATAGATCCATGATGGAAGAGATAAAATCAGGCCTCCTTTTTGTCATTTTTCTGAGTTTAAACAAATCGGGCTGTTTTCCAACATTATTGACACCTCTTTAGAACTGATGTTTTAGCTCGAAAGACTGCCTATATATTTTAAGGTACATTACAGATCACAGTCATTTCCAAATTCACATCTTAAAAAGCTCATAAATCTGTGAGAATGAAGTGTCTTCATTGATAACCTTCACTATATTTTTATAAATTTGCCATCTAATGTGGCAAATTGGGACGCAGTTTGCAGATTGCGGACTTATGGAGTTTACACTGATGAAACTAATGGATGACTTCTGGGACGCGGCGATGTTTGCCTGTGGTTAGCCTGAAGCACATTTTAGGGAGGAATTGTTCATTACTTCCCTCCTTTGTGCTGCCATGCTAAGTGATATATACGGAAATTGTGTGCGCTACTTGTGCCCTAGTCTGAAGAACTGCTTGTGGGCAAATTTCATTAGTACTTGATTAGTCCTTGTGCTAATTAAGCCGGGCACAGTTTTCCCTCCAGTTGCAGTATGATGAGTTAAGGCTGGACTGGAAATGTGGCCCTAAATGCATATGTTGGAAGCCCAGAAAGCCCACATAATCCCACAGAGAATTCGCACTAGACTCCCCCATCGAGGGTCTGCAAACGTGGAACAGAGCACTCCATTTCCAGTGCAATTTGAGTTCACCCAGATATGTGATATGCTAATGTTTAGATTAAGCAGATGGCAAGGAAGCCAGTTGTTAGTTGAGGATTGTTTTTCCCTTTCTGCATATTATTTTCAAACAAACAGCTTAAGAGGTAAGTTACTCTACCTCCTCCTTTTGCTTCCCTTTGAGTTAAAAAAAAAAAAATCAGTAGAAATCCCTGGTCGCAATATTATCATCCTATGTGCCCAAGTACACCCATCTTATTTGGGATGTGGTATAAGCACAGTTTCCACTGTTTGGTGAGCTTTTCCCATATTTATGTCATTTCAAAGAAAAGGGAGATAGGGCCTGGCAGAGGCAAGGAAAGGAGAGGAGGTGAATTTGGAAACAAAAGCTGCTTGGAACAGAACAGATGTTACGCCTCCATCTACATCTCTAATTTCTCCTCAGGGCTTGGCAATACTGGCCCTAATTCCCCAATTTTCTGTGGTCCTCTTCCTTCTTTTCCTGCCTTCTCCAAAACCTTTTTTCACCTATACTAACTTCCCTTGCAATTTTGGGGTTTTCCATATTAGTTTTTTACATACAGTATGATGTATGATATGACATGTTGGTAACTTCATACAGAAAGCTTAGTTGCCCTCCAAGCTTGCCCGGCCTCTCCCAAATGAAAAGGTGGGGTTTTAAATATCAGCTTCTATCATTTATAGAATTATAAAATTTTAGAGCTAGCATTGGACATCATTTCATCACACTGCATTTATATTTTTAGTAAGAGATTTTCTTGAAACTTTGGAGTGGCAAGAAAAGTTAAAGACATAGAGGCTGAATGAGAGAGAGAGAGAGAGAGAGAGAGAGAGAGAGAGAGAGAGAGAGAAGGAAGTAAAGTTTTGGAAGTTATGCTTTTATTGTGCATTATTAATGTAATTCCCTTTGGGATTTCTTCAGAGACTGCAAGAAATATTTAATTGCTTTTCAATTATGTTTGAATACTAGACTGATTTTTTTTGAATGCAACTCCTGGCTAAGGTGCTCTCCAGGGAAGCTTGGCTCAGTTAAGTGAACAAATCTACAAACCTACACTCACTTGTATTGGCTTCTCTTTCCTTCTCTTACCTGAGGAGGTGTCCCTCTCAGCCAAGACTGGTCCCCTCATTGGTCTGTGGAACTTATTCCCTTCCTGCATTCTCAATAACACCCTGCCCTTTTCTGCCTTGTCAACCTTTCTTTCTCTATTAGATTGCTCCTTTTGGCCTACAAATATGGGGTATACAAGATGCCTAGACCATGCATGCCCCTTCTAATATCACCCCCATTTCTTTACTTCCCTTTTTAGTAATGATTTGCAAGAGTATTGTCTACACAGGTTGTCTTCAGTTTCTTATATCCTATTTATTCTAGCCCACTCTAATCTGGCTTTTAATTCCTTTAATTCATTGAAACTACCCTTGATAATGCAATCAAGTTTCTTGGTGATGACATATGCAGCTCATATCTTTCTGTCTTTTTAGCAGCAGTCTACAGCAGAGCAGGGATCCACATTGTGAAAAACTTTCTCCTCTCAGAGTTTACATGATGTCACATTCCCCTTGTTTTCTCCAACATCTCTGGTTCTTTCTCTTATTCTTCCTTTTGGTCAGAAACCAATGTCTATTTTGTTCATCACAGTCTGCCTAATGCCTAATAATGAATGTGGTATATAGTAGGCTTTCAGAAACTATTGGATGAAGGATTTAAATTAAATAGCTTCAGTTTAACAGGCATCATGATTTTCCCTCTAGAGATGAGCTGTGCAATGTGGTAGTCACTAGCCATATGTGGTTATTTAAATTTAAATTGATTAAAATTAAATAAAATGAAAAATTCAGTTCTTTAGTCACACTGGCCACATTTTACATATACAATAGCCACATGTGACTAGCGGGTACCATATTGGACAGTGTAGGTTTTTAGAACACTTTATCTCTGCTAAAAGTAAATTTAAGTGCAGTTTCTGGAGCTGAGCCATAGAAGTTATAAAGTCATGTAGAAATGGGCAAATCATTGGATGATTTTTCTCTAGAGTTTTACAAAACAGAACAAATGCTCTACTAGGACAGAGATATTGTAGCCATTCTGATGTAGGAAATTGAAGTATCTTAGTTAAGTGCAAGGGATTGGTGATGAACACACTTGAGTACTAGTCCTACCATATCATTTGACAGCTTATATGGTCAACTGTAAGAGTTCCATTCATTTTGCCCCTTTGCCCCGCATCTTTCTTACCTGTAAAATGGGGTTAATAGAGGCATCTTTCTCATAGTGTTGTTGTAGAGATGAAAGAGACTGATGTATACAAAGTCCTTAGCATTGTCCCTGGCGCAAAGTGAGAGCTCAATAAATGACAGCTAATATCAATATTGTTGTTATATAATTATTCAGGCTATGTGCACACATCTGTTCTTCCATTCCTTCCATGCTAGTGTCTTTTTTTTTTTTTTAAAGAAAACATCCTGAAAGTGAGTCTGTTGCAGAAGACCAAAGAAAAACCAAGCAACTCTTTTAGAGAAAAGGAGTTACACTGATTAATACACTGGCGGACTCAGCAGAATAAATTCCCAAACCTGAGTAAAGTAACATGCAAGGGGCTTCTCTTTTATATCTTTCTGGGGTCTTTGTCCTGCAAATATGGATTATGCTTCTGGTCCTTTTCGCAGGCTTTGCAACAAGGCCCCCAGGTGTTGGGGGTCTCCAGGTCATATCTGATGGTCTGGCCTGGCGCTAGCATTAATAACCTCCCCACTCTGGGGCAGTGCACTGTTCATAGTTTTATGGCTTCTGTGTTTAGATAACAGGTTCCCTAAGACCAGTTTCTGGGAAAGAGGTAGTGACTTAACTATAGATTATCAAGAATGTATACTGGGCTTGCTGACACAGACTCAGATTGTTAGCCACCCCAAAAATATCAGGGTTACATTGGAATTAGCCCTTTTTAACCTTCTCAAGTCAGGGGTCACACACACTAGACAGATTTATCAGGAGAGCAGGATTGGAATGAAAGAATCTTGAAGAGTAGAATTTACCTGGCAAAGTTCACTACAGAAAGGATGGAGTCCGATAGGACCATACATTTTCAGCTTGAATCTTTGCATCCACCATGACCACAACTCAGGAAGGTGGTTGGTGCAGCTTCCACCAGGAGTCCACAGGCTCCTTCCAAGTGACATTGTCAGATACATATTCGCTTTGGGCTGGTAGCACAAGGAAATGCTGTTTTTTGTCCCAGCTGGGAGAGTGCCTAACAATGATAGACATCATGGGTTGGCCATTGCTCCTGTCGCAGATCCTATGCATTTCTTTTTAAAGGTATTGTCCAATCAGTGCCCTGTAACATGTGGATAACTGCCCATAATTTGTTATTTCCATCCCAAGAATGCTGGAGAGTGAACCAGCCTGTCTCTGCAGGGACTGACAGTCTCTGAAGAGGCACTTCTGCAAGTACTTGTCACTTGCAGTTTGGCATTTCTGACGTACTGTGCCCCGTAAGCATGAATTTGGAAGTTCCTTTAGGAAAGATTTACATTTCACAAAATTGTAGAATAGGTCTGATTACCATTTGTAGTCTCAGATTCAGATTTTCTTTCTTATGAGCTACTTATTCAGCCCAGATCAGCAGCAGTTTCCATGAAGGGAATTGGTTTGCCAGGTTTAAACATAGCAAGTGGCTCTGACACACCTGTTTAGGGATTTACTAATTTCACAAGTGAAGTAATTTGAGCAAATCACATGTGAATCCCTGTTTTTTAACACCCATTAGTAGCAGGAGCCCTGACTGCGTCTGTCCGTACCCTCCGCAGCACCAGACCCAGCTGCTATTAGTAGATTCCACTAATGAGCTGCTGCATTTTTAAAAGTTCTTACGGTCAGCTTTTTATAAATTAGAGTGTTGCAATTCACTGTGATATCTACTGGCAACAGAAGACTGATTCAGTTTTGTATTCTTTTGTTCTGTTCAGATATGAACGTAGATGCGTAATGTCCCCATTTCTAGCAGGCCCAGAACCTGCCTGCTTAGTTCACTGTGTTAAGACTTGAAATCAGTGGGTCCTTCAGCCCCTCTCACCTTGCCTGATGGCACCGTCACAGGGGACAGCTGGACATCAGTGTAGGTGATGGCAAACCTTTTCTGAAACTCAGCTCCAAGACTTCCCCTCCTCAGCATAGATTGGGGCACCATCTTCCTTCATAAATAACAGCTTATTTCCTAGGCTTTAACCAAACAAAATCGGGTTTACAGTAAAGTTACAGGCAGAATTTTGAGCTAGGCAACACAAAAGATAATTTCCTAAGTGAAAAAAAAAAATGAACTTGTAAACCCTTGGCTCTTTATTGCAATATATTTCCATCAATACTCACCTTAAAAAAAGGCAGGGAATTTTATCATTTGAAGCATATGGAATGTTCTTTATATAGACCTAAGAGATTAAAAAGAGACAATGTTTCCCTCTCTAATTGCTGGAATAGCCAATGAAATAGAAGGAAGACTGACAGACAGCAGCCAGCTTCCCATGGGGAGTATGTTACATGCTCCTGACAGTGAGAGTGTTCGTTCCAGGGACACAGAGTTAGTTCATTTAAATGATTCTTACTTTGTCTGTCTTGCTTTTGTTTTTCTTCCGCAGTTATTTCGTTGTATTTTTCTTTGAGACCCTGTTTCCGACCTTACCAAGTATTTACGATTTCTTTCAAGTGAGATCAAATGGGATTGCACTTCCTGTTTCCTGGGGGTTGGCTCTACCATTGAAAATTATGGGTACCAAGCAGAAAGAATTGGGAAACTAAAGGGAGAGTTCTCCCATCAGAAGGAAAAGCTGTGTTTCAGTTGAAAACGAAAGACAATGCAGCTGTTTTGAGTAGCTTACATCTTTAGAAATGCTAATGAACGTGATTGAATTTCACTGAAAGTGGGGCTGAACAGTTCAAGTCAAAAAGAAAAAGCAGTTTTGAGGAAGTAAGATCATTGAGAGACAAAGATCTTATTTACAGTAACTTTATCCTAAGATCTCCATTTGTCCTGCTCCTAATTAAAAAATATAAAAAGCAAAAATACTCACCTAAACTTTTGGCTCTTGTTAGTTTTCTCTGAATGTCTTTCTTGGGAAGAGTATCATTATCAAATAGTAATAAGTTTAGAAAACTTGGTGTCAGATTTTGCCAACCCATCCTTGTTTGGTTAAATAGGGTGTGTGAACTTAAGAAACAATGCAAGCAGGCAAAAGGAGTCCTTGCCCCTACTGAAGGACTGGCAATGATGCTAACTTGAACCTTGAGATCAGTGGAGCCATGTAATCACCTAGGATTACAGTTATTATTCTTCGTTATACATGGATTTCTTTAACATGAATTTTTAAGGACGACAATTAATTTACCCATCTAGGCAATAGCACTCCATTTTATTTATTTTTTTATTTTTAGGGATTTGGAGGGAAGTTGTAGATGTCTATAAATGGTAAACTTAGCCAGTTTTGGCTTGCTCCTTCCTGCAAAGAAGCTGCTCATGGTGATGTTAACGTAAAAAAACCATTGAAACCTGTAAAGAATTTTTATGAGTTCATTTGAGCCAAACTGTCGACATATGTTGGGAAGCAGAACCTCAACGAATTGAGATAGTGCTCCGAAGAATGGCGGGGTTACAATTGTATTTATACATTGCAATCAAAAGAGGGACATAGATGGGTTACATGAAATTCATTGGTGACAGATTTAAGGAAGTGGGATTAAGCGAAGCGGGGGGGGGGGGGAACCTCTAGGATAGGATAAAAAGTAAAATGATGGACACATACTTAGGTGGGTACAGGAACAATTAACAAGGAATCTGTGGTATCTGTCCTGGGCCCAGCACACCTGGCTGTGCCCCAGGGGCTCCATAAAAAGGGAAGTCATGAGTTACCCAGACAACCCAAGGATAGGTTATCTTAGATGCAAAAAGACAGATAGGCTCAGTTATGGTAAAGGTTGACCTTATCAGTGAAGATATCGGCTTAGGACATAACTGCCCACTATAACTGCTTTTAGTTAAGGTTTAATTTCAGACCATCCTTTGTGGTGACTGTAGGTCTCCGAGTCTGCAAAACTGCCATGCAGGCCTCTCCTGAGCTTGTCAGGTCAGCATGTGGCCCCTTTTCGTCCACAGTGAGAAGGGTAAAAGGCTGATTCCAATGTAACCCTGACGTTTGGGGGGCTAGCATTCTGAATCTGTGCCAGTAACCTAATGTACATTCTTGATAACCTATAATTAAGCCACTGCCCCTTTCTCCACAATCTGGTCTTGCAAGACCTGTTACCTAAATGCTCAGATTTTACAGAGGCCATAAACCATGAACAATACACAACCCCCAGAGGGGGTTATCAGCGCTGGCACCAGGCCAGGCCTTTAGGTGTGGTCTCACAGACACCACCCCAACACATGGGGCTTTTTGCAAAGCCTGAGAAAGGTCAGGAAGTCTCATCCCATATTTGGGGGACAAAGAAACCAAAGGGGATAAAAGAAGAGCTTCCACTATATTGGTTTGCTCAGACTTTGGAGGCAACTCCTCTGAGACAATAAAGCTGTGTAACTCCATTTCGCTAAGCGTTGCTTGGGTTTGTTCAGTCTTCTACAACAGCTGGGTGGGAAAGAAGTGTCCAAAATAAAAGGTGGCAGGGGTGACAGAATGCAGGGAGCTTGGTAGAAACATCTGATCTTAATGATACCATTGTAATTAGCTAGTTATTAGTGATAGGAAAGAAGCAAAGGGAAGGCCAGGCACGACAGGCATGTTCCCTACAAAACACTGGGGGAGAGATCCAACAAAGGGAAGATAGATGCATGCCCAGTAAAGTTGGCATGACACAGGGAAGGTACTTGTTTTTCAGTCACACCTGGGGATAGCCATGGTTGGCCAGAATGGGAGTGGCCATGACAAGGGAGCGGATATTGGGGATATATAATTTCCTGAACAAAAAGTTTGCTCTCTTGGCAAGCGTGGCTCATGGCTCACACTTGGATTCTTGGCATTCTCCTGTGTGGCCCATGCCATGTGGACCTACACACACAATGGACTAATGGACCACAACTAGCCTGATGCTGTACTGGCATCTGCTCCAACATGGAACAGAAACTCTGGACACTGGCTCTGAATTTAGCTCTACTGAAACCCCAGCTACACTTCTATGACTGGACTAAGGGAAAATGGATCTTGGAAATTAGGGATGTAACTCCATGGTAATAAAGCTTCCTACCATGTTGAATTCTCCCCTGCTAGTCTAAGAGAATTCCTTTTCTCAAGACATCGCAAGGACTGGACTCCCACCAGCAACAGGGGGAAGACAAGGCATGTTTTTCTCCGGTAACATTACGTAACTCAAACCCATCTCCCTGACTTCCTGTCCCACCTTTTTCTTTCAGGCATACTTTCTTTGTCCTTTTCTTTATCTTTTCAATTATTGAAGTCAGTTTAGAGTCAGCAAAATAAAATGTAGAGATAAAGAAGGAGGAATTGCTTACATTGCCTGTCCCCCTGATGGTAGGAATTTTTGTCTGTTTTTAGATGTTTTGTCACTGATGGAACTTCGACACTTAGAACAGTGCCTGGCCCTCAGTAAAGCTTTGTAAAAGAATACAAAATAAATCTGGCTGATAACTTCTTGCATCACCTTTATCCTGCCATTGGGGTCCAGCTGGAGTGCGGTAGCCAGAAAAAAACCCTGGCTTTGAGGATGGTACGGCCTCCTTTAGCCTGCACATGAAGAGAGCTCAGTGAATATTGAAGGAAAGAAGCAAGAAAGGGAAGAAGTCACATTTAGCGTCAAGCAAGTTGACATCAATATACTTATTTTGGTGATAACTTCAAAAAGATAATCGAGGTATTGGGGATGAGCACGTTATTACACCCTAAACATTAAATATATAAGATACTTCCCACAATTTGGACAAATGTGTTTCTTAAAAATAGGTACAGCTTTGCTTTATCTGCTTTGAACGATTGGACTGTAATTGTCTCTTTGAATATACTAGCATTTTGTCTTTTGGTAGCCCTGTGAGGCAAAGTATAGTTGTATTAAAAGATGAGAATACTTTTTTTATTGAATTTATTGTGTGACATTGGTAAAAAAATTATAGAGGTTTCAGGTGTCTGTATATCATACTGTGTGTTCATCACCCCAAGTCAAGTCTCCTTCCATCATCATTTATCCCCCTTTTGCTCTCTTTTACCTCCCTACCCTCCTTTTCCTCTGGTAATCACCATACTGTTGTCTGAGAAATGCAAATTATCAGAGAAATGCAAGTCACCAGAGAAATGCAAATTAAAACCACAATGAGATAACACTTCACACCTGTCAGAATGGCTTTCATTATTAAATCAATAAACAACAAGTGTTGGTGAGGACATGGAGAAAAGGGAACTCTTGTGCACTGTTGGTGGGAATGCAGACTGGTGCAGTCACTGTGGAAAGCAATATGGAGTTACCTCAAAAAATTAAAAATGGAACTTCCCTAGGAATATATCTGAAGAAACTCAAAATATTAATTCAAAAGAATATATGCATCCCTAAATTCATTGCAGCATTATTTACAATAGCCAAGATTTGGAAGCATCCCAAGTGCCCATCAGTAGATGAGTAGATAAAGCTGTGGTATATTTACATAATGAAATACTACTCAGCTATAAAAATAAAAAAAGAAATATTACCTTTTGTGACAGTATGGATGGACCTGGAGAGTATTATGCTAAGTGAAAATAGCCAGTTAAAGAAAGACAAGTACCATATAATTTCTCTTAAATGTGAAATCTAATGAAGAAAATAAGCGAACAAATAAAATAGAAACAGGCTCATAGATACAAAGAACAGACTGACAGCTGTCAGAGGGAAAAGGGTTTGGGGGCTAGATGAGAAAGGTGAAGTGATTAAGAAAAAAAACAAAAAAACACAACCACACACACACACACAAAAACCCTCACAGTCACAGAATATGAGAATATTGAAGAAGATCCTTGGAGAAATTTCTTAGGATACGTAGAGATATAACATTTCCCACTTTACGCTAAAACTTAATTTGAGGAAATTTAAACTAAAATTCACATGCAATGATATTTGGGAATGTAGACTCCCTGCCCATGAGAAGTTGTTTCCACTCACTGAACAAACACATGAGAGTCTACTCAGTTATAAAACACATTGTGATAGACCAAAGGAGAGAGAGAGGAAATGCCTCCGGAGTGACGGAGTGATTCTCACTGTGCTTTATACTGCATCTGAAAATCCTTGCAGCCTATTGATTCTGTGCTGTGAGGAGGCCTAGTTACTTCCACCAATGACTGTGATGTTTGAAGGGGTTCAAACAACCCCCCAAGATGTACTACTTTGTTATGTGGATTATTTTGAGCTGAAGACAATTGAGACTATGGCTCAAGAGAACTTTAGTCTTTCCCTTTAATAGTTTAAATTGTGGCCTTGCCCATAATTAGATTTATCACAGAAACAACTTTTTGTGGCCTATGAATAGGGCAGGACACACTTCTATTACTGAACATCTGCTCTCCTTATCATCCTATAAGTGAGCTGCCACCCTATGAATCTCCAAGGTGTCTGACCTCATTCCTGAGCTCACAATGTCATATATTCCTCATATTACCATCTAGTCTCTGAACTGCTCATGTATGTGAGGCTGCTAATTCTTTCATGTATGTGGGGTTCTCATATGTATGTATATAATTAATTTGGTTACTTTCCCTTAATAATCCCTTTCATATTTATGTGAATATTAAAATAGCTGAAAAAGTATAGAAGAGTAGAGGAAAATTTCTTCCTCTGCCACATGGTGCAATTGGGGATGTGTGCTCTACAGAGGCATGAGTGGCCAAGTTGAATGAGGTTGTACTTGGAGAGTAGATTTAAAATTCCATGTGCCCTTGCCAAAATGAAGACATGAGGGAATCGGAGAGGCCAAAAGCAGTGGAAAAGGTAGAGCACCTGGGAAACAGATAGATCTAGGCACGACTTGCCTGTATCTGTGTGTGAATCTGTCTGGAAAGATCCCCAGGCAAAGGGGTATGGTCAACAGGAAGCAGGTGGGCAATTCAGCAAGCATGCCAGTGGGGCAGAGCAAGAACAGAGGAATCTCAGAATAAGCCTCCTTAACAGAGAGGAACTGTGAAGAGAAATGCCTTGGTGTGGGTCCAAATTGGGGCTTCTCTCTTCAAGGACAAAATAATAGGATAATTGTAGGTAATATAGAGGGGGGTTTCATCCAGTGCAGGAAAACAAAATGTAAAGCAAACAAAGACTCCTAATACATTTCAAGAATGCTATTGGTCTGTTATACAAGTTTTGGCTTTCTTACCCACTGAGAGTAATTTAGTCCTAACTGTTTTTGGATTGGTTTGATTAAGTGGAGAGCTGAAGAGAAGATTGAAGAGGGCAGGAATGTTATATGTATGAAAAGAATTTTAGAGAAAGGGACCCTCAGCTCCAGAAATAGATGTTATTTCACTAGAAGACAAAGCATGTTGAATTTTGGCATGAAATATGGGTAGGGTAGTCAGGTTATTTTTGTTTTTCATTTTGGCTTTAGTAATGACAGTGGCCATTGTAATACACGAAGGTAAAAACAGCAACAACTCAGCAGTTAGAAATGCTGGGTTAGGGATCCCTGAAGGGATTATGGTCTCCCATCTCCAGCCATATTTAAGAACACAACTCTTGCCTTAGGTATTGTTTTATGAAGCACATAGAAATTCCTACCTAATGTCATCTAGGCATTCTTTACAACCCTGTGATTTTTGTGAATTACATTTTTTTGGGGGGGGGGGAGAGGGGAGGACACAGAAACCAGAGATCATTGAGTTTGAGCAACAACATGGGTGAAAGACAAAGACAAGGCTGGGACAATGGAACCCAATAGCAGGGTCTAAAGGTCTGCCTGATATACCTACTGTGATGATACTGATCACCCACACACACCTGCCTGAGTGAGGCTCTGGTGCTGGCTACATCTCACTGGACAGAAAGCAAGGAGGAGTGTATTATGTAATGATCTCATCTACACTTGGTTCCAATGTCCTAGATAGTCAAGGGAAATGCCCTAACATTTGTGTCTATCACTGGACGTGAACAGGTTCTGCCTAACCTCTGAAAGCCAAGCCTGAGAGGTCACCGGGTTTGCTGTATTCAGCGGCCTTTGGAAAGCTACCATGGTGTCTGGAGTTGCTGCCGACCTTTTCCAATATAAATGAAAAGTCACAAAGCTTTGCCACTTCTCCCCATGTGTTAAAGAGTTGCAAAAAGCCATTTTGAGTTCACTTTCTTTAAAGACTCCCTTTTATTATTCACATTGAAGTTGTCAATTCAAAAAAAGGCTTGTTAGAAATGGATCAATTTATGGCAAGATTGTTGATTGACAGGAAAAAGTTTGTTATGTATGAATTTGACATCACAACCGTGCATAGCCAATTTTCCTACTAACAGCTTCTTTCTGAAAGAATTCTTCCAGCCGCATTGCATAAACAGCTGTTGGAAACACCTCTGCATCGATCAATTGTAATAGTTTATTAAAGTGGTACCTGGCAACATGTCTGTGTCGTTAAAGGCTTGCTCATTACCAAACCCTATTTTTCAGGAGTTTATTACTCAAGCTTTTCAAATCATATCAAACTCAGACCTCACATGTGAGCACTCACTGTAGGCATTGTTTCTTTTGTTAGTGAAGGCTCCTAAGCAGGGGCCTCATTTCTTACAAAATGGCATTTCTGTTAGAGTACCCTGGTTGATCAGGTATTTGAAAAAAGTTTCTTTTTTTATGTGATTTTTCCCCCCTCTGAAAACGAGTTTCTAAATGCTCCTACCTTTTTTTCCTCTAGAAATAAGTATTTATAAGAGATGCCCTAATTATCATAAGGACGCTCTTATGATTTTTTAGATTATACTTTCATGTAGTCGGACCTTATTTGGAAACTTATCTTGATCATTTAGATGCTTGTCATTTTTCTTCCTCTGTTCCTTTCTACTTCCCTTTCCTCACGGAACAAAGCCCTCCTTGACTTACTTTCCTCTTTGTTTCTGGATTGAATGGCACCTCTCCTTTCTTAAAGGCTGTGCTGATAGCAGGTAAGAAGATGGGCTTACTATTGAGACTCCGATGGAAGTGCCAGCTCTTTTACATGCCATGTGATTCTAGGCAAGTTATTTTGCATATGTAATTCCCTGTTTCTGTTTCCTCATCTAAAAAATAGAGACAACAATAGTACCAATTTCTTAAGATTGTTTTCAGATCTAAATGAACTAATATTTGTACCAGGCTTGCCACAGTGCTTGGAATATAGTGAGAGCTTAATAGATGGTGGCTGCTGCCTTCCTCCAGTATAGCTGGATAGAATTAGTGAATGGCACTAATTCTTCTGCATCCTTGGGTTCTTTTCTCGACTTCTTCTGGGGTCAGGGTGCATTTTCTTACAAATTTTGATATCCCTTAACTCCTCCATAGGATACTGGCAGCTCTTTTTTGGCAGCCTCAGTGGCAATGATGCCTCCTGTCCCAAACCTGATATACACTGGAGCTTCCTCACAGTGGGTAGAGGAAGAAGGTGCATAATGAACTGTGATTCTCTTAGCCTGGATAAGCCCCAGAGCATATGAAGAGCTAAAGGAGCCAGCTGTCTCCCCAGTAAGTCCTGGTTCTGCCAAGACTCACTGATTGCTGAGGAGGAAGCAAAGAGGAAACGCTGGTGCTGGGAGGAGTGGGGAAGGCACTTACCCCCCTCCCCCTCAAGATTAGCAAGTTATTGGTTCAAGCAAATTGTGAGGACTGAATGAGCTAATGAATGCTTTGAAATCCATTGAGAAAGAGTCTATTAAATTCCATTGTATTAGTTGTCATTTTTAATCTCTTGAATAGTGGGCCCTTGAACAGGATGGGAGCAAACTTTCTTGGCGGTGATTTAGAATCCCTGAACCGACTTTCAGATCATACTCGCACACTGCATGCAAAGCACTGGCTTCCTTCAAAATGATCAGCCATCCACAGCTGGATTCCTTACAAAAATAAAGGAAGAAAAAAAAAAAAGCTGATGCCACAAATGTTGCTGGTGAAAAAGAATCATGTAGAATGTCTTTCTTTTCTTTCCCCTTTTTAAAGTTTATTAAAGATGAGTGTTCTCTGCAGCTTAGCTTAACTTATTATTTTCCCAGATACTTAAGAGGCAATATTCATAGCAAAGAAAGCAATTTTTGCAGCCCAAATGCAGTATTTTTCCTCTGTCCTCACAAAAGTGTTGCTATGTATGTTAGGTATAGAGAGTACATCACCCCCCTTTCTTTGGAAAATGTTCCTTTTGCTGCTGGTGAAAATGAAAATTCTCCTAATACACATGAAAATTTTCATGGGAATATGGTTTTGTTTCTGAAAAATATTACAAAGTAGAAATTGAAAATGTCATGACATATTTTCAAAATTACCAAAAATGTTCATGTGTAACAGCAGGCAGATTTTGGAATTGCCATGAAAACCATGTGATGTCCAAAATGACAACTTTGGACATTGTTGCTTAAGAACATACACCGGAGATTCTTTTTTTTTCTATTTTATTTTCATGAGAATCAAACTTCAAACATATAGAACTAATCAAACCAGACAGTTTTCAGCCATTGCTTCGTGTGGGCAGTAATGACAGTGGAGGGATCTTATTTAAAAGTGCTGGTAATTCATGAATTCTGCTGGTTTTTTTTAAAAATATATTTTATTGATTTTTTTGCAGAGAGGAAGGGAGAGAGATAGAGAGCTAGAAACATCAATGAGAGAGAAACATCAATCAGCTGCCTCCTGCACATCCCCCACTGGGGATGTGCCTGCAACCCAGGTACATGCCCTTGACCGGAATCGAACCTGGGACCCTTGAGTCTGCAGGCCGACACTCTATCCACTGAGCCAAACCGGTTTCGGCGAATTCTGCTGTTTTGATACTATTTGGTGATATGCTGTCTTGTGATGGCATTCTCTACAGTGACAAAGGCTGGGAAATTAGTGGGATTTGACATTATTCCAAAAAGCACTCAGGAAGTAATACATTTTCTGAGATGAGGTAGGTGTAGAGAGTGGCATTTTTCAAAGGAAAAATGGTACCCCTATGATTATGAATCCCATTGGAGAAGTTAGGGGGAAATAATGGCTAATCAGTGTATATATCAATTTCATCCCCTTTAGCTTGGTGGATAGTGCCATGTTTAAGTAGTTGCTAATGGAATCCCCAGTTGAGGTCATCTCCAAGTCTTCTGCTGAATGAAACAATTACATTTGTAACTTTGGGGCACATTCTATTTTCATGACTATTTGAAGATATCCCAAAAGGCAGCACTGGGAGGTATTTGGACCAAGAATGATTGACAGTGTCTGTAAGTGCTTATTATGTCAAGGCTTCAGCTCGTCGATTGATGGGAAATGATGTATAATAAATTAGAATGATCACACATCATTTCCCATCGATTGAAATGCCAAATCCTTGACGGAGTAATGAGTTATGGCCAATACCACTCACTGTCTTAGGGAGAGATTGATTGCATATCCTTTCATCAATGTGATCAAACAACTAAGAAATCCTAAGTACATATCTAGCGCCCAAATTTTACCTATGTGCCAGAGCAGAACATGAAGTTAGTGTTGCCTGGGTGAGTGTTGCATAATGCCATGTGGGAATTGGAGCGAGGGTATTCTTCATCATGTGATGCAGTGAGAACCTCACTCCCTGAAGAAATACAGATGCATCTGAGTTGCAGAGAAACCCAAATGACGCACCATTGGCCACCCTAGTTACAACACAACAAAATAGGAAGGCTCCCAGGTCTCTTCTCAAAAGCAAAAGGAGGAAGTTGACAGCAAGCACAATGGAACGAATGTCTAGTATGCTCAAGTACCAGTGGGTGGATGTTTTTTCCTTTTTTTCTTGTATAACTTATTCTCAGAATAATATGCTTTTTAAGTAATTTCAGTGGGTGAGATCAATTCATGTTCCTCTGTGGTAAGAAAAACATTTCCTTTTTATCTCATAATTAAATACCAAAAATCACCAGCTGTAAAAATTTTTTATTTATTTAGATAGCCAACCTGTCTGTTTTCCCCAGTGGAAGCGGGATAGCTGGAATGGGTGATAAAATTCACATTCTTTGCTCCGCATGCAATGACTATTTTTAAGGCCTTTTGGGGATTGTTATGTCTTCATAGGCATTTTAAAGCTAAAATACATAAAGGCTCTTTAAAATTTTATTAATTTGACAAATGTTTTTTTGAGCAGCCACTATGTACAAAACATTGTGATAACTTTAAAATATATTATTGGTAAACAAATCCAATGTGAAAATTCTATTTCAGTTAAGAAACAATAAAAAAAACTTTCATGCTTAGGAAGCATAAACTATTTCCCAGCTTTCTATATAACGTCAAGCATTTGATTTCTTCATAGTGTACAGGCCACTAGACTGGAAGCCCTATGAAGGTAAGGAATATTGCCTGTCTTATTAACTGCTGTATACGCAAAGCCTAGAAAAAGTCCTGACATATTTCAGGCATTCAGAAAATATTCTTAATGAATAAATGAATGGATGAGGTGTTTGGAATTATAGATCCTTTTCAAAGCAGGTGACTTAATCAGAATTTTTAGAAATTTCACTTTACAATCTTTTATCCTGTGGTAGAATTATAGCGACCATTAGGGTTATCTTCAACATGGTTACATCAAATTTAGTCCTTGAAAGAGGACAGGAGGAAATAGGCAGATAGAACTAACATGTAATGATTCCCTGTATAGGTAGGCACCCTCATAGGTGCTTTACACATATTGTCTTACAACCCCGTGACAGGTATCATTCTCATTATACAAAAGTGGGACCCAAGATTCCTGAGAGATTAAATAATATTCCAAAATGTATACAGGTATTGTGTAGAACTGCCAAGAGTCCAACCAAACTCAAGTCTACTGCTAAACCTATTCTTGGGGAACCAGACTTCCACGTCACTCTCAGATAAGCACCCAGAGCACCAGGGTAGAATTATGGCTTGAGGATTCCAGTGAGAGAATCAAGATATCACTGTTCCAAGGTAGGAGGATAGAGGTAATGCAGGATCCATAGTCTCTTGTCCATGCAAGGGATACAGAAAAGCTACAACTATTTCTCTGTCACTGGATTAAAAAATAGATAGGATTAATGACTACCCCGAGAGATATCTCAGCTGTCAGGAAGCCAAAACATCACAAGCACAATGCTTGACTCTCAATACCACTTACTCACATAGTCAGAAAAGAATGATTGAGTATTTACTTGATTCACAATTTATTCTATAGCTACTGTAGATGAATAATATGTTCCCTCCTTGTAGCAGTCTGTAAACAAGTATTTATAAGGTGGTAATGTAAGTGCTAGTGGAGGTAAGTGTGGAGTGCTGTGGGAGAGCAAGTGGATTTGTGTTTGGGCTGGGAGCAGAGTGGAAGGAGTAGGGAAGACCATGTGGATAAGCTGGTGTTTGAACACACTCTGAGAGGGAAAAGAGGGGTTGGTTCCCCAGAGAGGCAAGGAGGGAAGGGTTCCAGGCAGAGGTAACAGAATGTACAAAGGAACCATGACATATTTAGAAAACTGCATGTCATGTTTAGGAAATTGCAAAATGTACATTCAAATTTATATGAGTACTTATGATATCTTTTCTGGAAAAAAAGAATTAGTTTGGGTCTATAGGGCTAAAATAAGCAGACTCTAAAATGACACGATAATATTGGTACTCATAGCAGTTATTCCACATCCTCACACAACTGAGTCAGTCACAGCTAATAATTGGCATAGATAGAAACAGCTGAGATAAGGTTATCTGGACCATTGTCATTAATTCCTTAGGGATTTAAAAAGGTGATGTCTTTCGTAATATTTGCATCAGGTTATAAAGAGCACTGAGGTTTAAGAATGGAGTCATTGGCAATGAAGAAGGACAAGGTCAATTTCATTGGCTTCCTCCTCTTATTCAGACAAGTAAAATACTGTAACAAAACACTATCTTATCAGATAAGCACAATGCAAGGCCACAGGAAAACACCCACAGAAAGATGATCTGCACCAAAGCAGACAGAGACCATTCCCACCACACCAGGATTCTCAACAGGTCATCCTCGGGCAGCAGGTCACCACTGTGAATTCACTGGCAGGTGAATTCCTGATTCTCTCCTCAGGAAACCTAATCCCAGTAGAATTTTCAATATAATTTATATTGAATTGATTATACAAGCAATCCATAACTTTGAGCAGAGTTGAACTGTGCTTATGTAAACTTACTTGTTTGTATTTAAAACATTTTCCTAAAGAATGCATGTGCAATGTTTGGGTTCAGAGGCTGCCTATCAAGGCCCTTTTGCACATATTTGGGAACCAGAAGTACGGATAGTGATGGAAAATGATTTTTTCAACTAGATCTATTGCACCTCACATCGTTTCTATAAGAATATGTACCTGAGTTACACGTCTGGATACTGGGAACCACTTTCCTCAGCAGTGATGTCTCCCCTGGCAAGGCTTTCTTTTTATTGTTCACCCATAGCTCATAAACTCTCCTCACTGTTACATCTGTACAAAATCATGAGGTCATCCTCTTGCTACACATTTCATATTGTTGGAGAAAAGGATAATAACTTACTTGTCATACACGCTTGTTCTTCCTCTACAATTTATATAAATGGGTTGTTTGTAATACAGAAAGAGATTGTGTGGTTATGATGTTAATACACAGGGTCACAGTGATGTGTGTTCTACCATATCTACCCCTAGAATCATTTACTTAGTATATCCACTCAATGTATTCATAGAGGCAGATATTATAATATAATTATACATAGTTGCATAAAGATTTACAATATACAAGGTGCTTTCATAACATTGTTCCATGTAATGCTAACAATAACCCTGTGTGTTAGGTGTTGTTGTTCCATAAGAGTAACTGAAACTTGGTGATGTGAAGTAATTACACCCAAAAGCTCAACGCTATTAAATGAGAAAGCTGTGATTTTTATTTTTTTTTAATTTTTATTTTTTAATATATTTTATTGATTTTTTACAGAGAGGAAGGGAGAGAGATAGAGAGTCAGAAACATCGATGAGAGAGAAACATCGACCAGCCGCCTCCTGCACATCTTCCACCGGGGATGTGCCCGCAACCCAGCTACATGCCCTTGACCGGAATCGAACCTGGGACCTTTCAGTCCGCAGGCCGACGCTCTATCCACTGAGCCAAACCGGTTTCGGTGAAAGCTGTGATTTTTAGGGAGAACTTTTAATGTTCAAGTCCAGTGTTCTGTCTGTGATGTCAGACTGGCATAGGAAAAATTTATATTGTCAAAAGACTAAAGGCTGAGCACTCAAATCAAGTGAAAGCATTAGTATGTCTTTCTTTTAGAAAATGGAGAATCTTTCTCAGCATTAACTTGGGGTTTCTTTAAGTCCATCCTTATAGAAACAATTGGATTCTCTGCCAAGAAACATTAAGGCTGATTTGACAAGAGTGACGAGGCACTTTAAGAGTTGATTGACTGTTAGTTCAAGGCTTTTAGAGCTTGCTAAAATTGCATCAACTATAAGTGAAAGAAATGGAAGTAACTATACAAAGTTTCACAAGAAAGCCTGTGACATAAACAAAACATGGCAGGAAGGTCAAATATGTGTATATTTATCCAACAATTCTCTGATTCCTATAATGTACAAGTTCATTTGGTCCTTCCACCACTTCCTCTGGTCCTCCTGCTCAGGAACCCTTTGAGGTCTAAATTGATCATTGAGAAAAAAATTATTTTGTGTTAACTGAAGGACTTTCAGAAGACTTATTTAACTAAGACTCTTGTTGAGATATGTGTTTGCACTTCTATATTGAAACTTCCAATCTCAGGCAAATTGACCCTCCTGTCACCATATCAATAGGGTGTGGCAACACTGGAAACCAAGGAAAACAGATCTTTGAAGTTGACAGCATCTCAGTTGAAATCTGCAAGGTAAGTGGTAGAAACTTTCACTATGAATCTTACTTTTTTGAGGGTCCATGGTGACAAGAATTATTTCAAAATTGTTGTAATTTTTAAGAAAAAAAGATAAGGTAGATTTTTCTCTCCAACTCTTTTCCCAAGAACACATCGAACTACAGTGTGGGTTACCATAACTAACAGAGGTTTTCATTGCTTTCCTGTTAAAGAAAGGAAAGCATACACATTAACAAACATAAGCTTTTATATATAGCTTTATTTAATCTCATAAAACTCTGGCTTTAAAATATTTTTTTAAAGAACACTCAACTATGGAATTTTCTTAATCTTTGCATTTAATTAATGGTAATTTATATTAGGATATTCTCTATCCCTTTAGAAATGAAATTCTAAAAAGAATGTTATCATATAATCCTCATATTACTCCAATAATAAAAAGCCATTGACAAGCTTAGTATTAAAAAAATAACCAAGCTCAGGGTTAAGGAAATAGCCTCTAAGTAGATGGTCAACCATTTAAATTGTCTGACCTAGAGGTAAGCCCACACTGATTTCCAAGTTATACTATATTCATGAGGCTAAGAATTTGGTGGTATGAAAACAGAATTTTTAACTGCCCTTATTGAGAGAAAAGGAAATGTGACTGGTGCTTAAGGTGTAGAAGACTAATTGTACATGAATAAGCCATATTAAATTAACCAATTGTGACAGTTGAAATCAATGGTGATATTCTAAATCTTTCTAAATATTTTCTGTCTTCAACCTACAATCACCTGAAATGTCTAGAATCCAACTATAAATGTTCAAACTTCAATAACCTAAAAATGTAAATGTTTAAAGTTCTTATCTATCAGTCATTTGAAATTTCTCCTCTATGGTCTGATGCAACTACAAAACTGTACTATTGACATTTGGGGCTGGATAATTCTTTCTTGTGTAGGGCTGTACTATGCATTGTAGGATGTTCAGCAGCATTGTGGCTTCTACCTAATAGATACCAGTCACTTCTTCTAAGATGTTACAACTGAAAATGTCTCCCATTATTGCCAAATGTGTCTTGAGTGGGTGGGCAAAGTCATGCCTGATTTAGAACTACTTAGGCTGAAACATAGACTTGTAGGGTTTCACTCCTTTTTAGCTTATGAAGATATTACATTTTAAGGTGAGCAGACTTAATGACGTATCCTAGATCACACAAATGATTGCAAGCAGAGGTGGAAGCCAAACGCAGATCTTATTATTCCCATAGTGTTCTTCCCACTGTAGCACATTATATTTGAACTAGGGGCCCAGTGCATGAATTCATGCGCTTTGAAAGGAACTGTGGGCCATGAGGTTGGGGTAGGCACAGGGGCGGGTCTTGGCCCATCCTCTGCACCCCTACCCAGCCCCTCTTGCCATGGCCCTCTGGTACCTTGTCTGCTGGCAGTCCCCCTCCCGCCGCCGCTCCATGTGTTGATGGCACTGACCCCACTCGCACCCACTGACGGCATGGAGTGATTGGGGCCAGCACCAGCAGTGGGTGCCAGCGGCTGCTGCTTCCCCAATTGCCCCTCAAGAGCAGGGGAGGTGGAGAAGCCCTCAGGGGTGATCAGGGCCAGCAGCTGCTACTCTCACCCACTCATGGCACCAAGTGATTGGGACTGGCACCTGGCACCAACAGCAGGTGTGAGCAGTGGCTTCAGCACCGGCTGCAGGTGCGAACAGGGCCGGCACTGGCAGTGGGTGCGAGTGCCAGGCAGGACAGCAGTGCATGGGAGCAAAGAATTTTCAGTAACCACCAGAGGCTTGCTCCAATGACAGCAACCAGTGCCCTGCCTGGGTCTGGCAACCCCGCTCATCTGCTCCACTATCCTGCCGCTGCCAATGCCCACCATGTTCCGTACACACCACCCTGGTGGTCAGTGCATGTCATAGTGACCAGTTGTTTGGTTGTTCGGTTGTTCTGATTGTTCTGCCACTTGGTCTATTTGCATATTAGACTTTAATTATATAGGATATTGCTTATAGGAGGAATATTCCACTGACCCATATACACTAAATTCATTATCTAAGAACATCCTAGGAGCTTTGAGATCATGGCCATCTGACTTGAGTCAAAAAGAACACTATTTATATGACTGAAAAAGAAATATTTAAAAAGCTGTATTTGCTGTTATGGTTCAACTTGCACATACTTTGGGTGATGATAACCAAATAATATCAAATTACTCATAGTATGTATGAAGTAATTGCAATGAGATCAGTTTGTGTGAATTTCTTGTCTTCTGCCACCTTATTTGAAGCAGGAATTTTTGTAAATTTTCTGACAATTTAATATTTTATAACTAAGTATAGAAAAAATGTGTCTAGTAGGAACAATAAACTGAATTAACAATATTTCATGCCAGGAAATGTGTGCATAAACTGTGACAGTGGCTGCCACCTTGGATTGGTCCCATTGGCCATCTCCAGTCCATCAAGGCAATAAAGGAAACCATTCTCCTCCTCTAATGAGAGATTGCCAAGAAAGTGCACTGCTACACAACCAGCTGTTTGAGGAACTGAAGAGGATGAAAAGAGGGTGAAAACAGATGGGATATATTTTGCATTGCCTACTAGATATGAATATGTACATATGATATATTAGGGCATCTCTCCCACACATGTCTTTCTCTTGGCACATTATGTTAACCATTCATCACTTTCATATATTAACTTTATCTAAAAGTTATGTATGCCCTTTGTTTTTTAGACTCACCCCCTTCTTTATCCAATTTTTTACTGAGCCATTTATTTAAAAACTTGTTAATTTTTCATAGGACATTTTGTAACTTATGCTGCATGGAAAATGCTTTGTGTGAAGGGTACATTTGTTTGAAACAAAGTTTATGGTTTACGACTTGCTAACAATCCTACTAGGCTTCAATATAGGGAGGATTCTAGATAGTTAAAGCTAGTTAAAATTGTCAAAGTGCCAGACTGAGTATAAAAGTTTTAAAAGTAATTTTTAAAATTTGATGTGTAAGAAATACATATTAATTTTTGTTGAGATGGAAAAAATAGAAAGAAGAAAAATAAGTAAATAATAAACAAATCTATCTATATAAAACCCTAATATCCAAATCGACAGAACGGTGGAAGGACTGGTAGAATGACATGCACTTACCACCAGGGGGCAGACGCTCAATGCAGGAGCTGCCCCAAACCCTCAGGCCCAACAGGTAGCAGTGGCAGGGGAGGGCGGGGCCAGTGACCAGGCAGCGCCAGGCCAGCCAAAGCCGGTGTGGGGGGCAGGGGCAGCGAGTGGGTGGCACCAGGCCAAGGTGGGTGCGAGTGGGGGCCCTGATCACCCCGCCCATCACCCCACAGATTGGCCCTGATTGCCCGCCAGATCTAGGGACCCTACCTATGCACACATATGTTTATATGTATGCATATGTAGATATTTGGGGTTATATGGTAAATACCTTTTTTTTTTTACTGTGTTAATTAGGTTTTCATGTCCTTAATTATTCACAAATATATTATAATTGTATAATAATACCCAAATTTATTTTATTCTTCTTCATTTTCCTGTTATTGAACTTGTTTCCAACTTTGTTTAGATATTTTAGTATAAAATAAAATGCGACATAATAAAATGATAATTAATGATATAACTGCTTTTCTATCTCTATGTTTTCCTGGTTTATTATTTCCTATATCTCAAATGCTTGCTCAAAGGCCATAAACATTTATAGACTCTTGATAGATATTGCTAGTTAGCTCTCCAAATAGATTTTTCAATTTAAATTTCCACTAGAAATATGGGAAGAAATTTTTAATTTAAACAAGAAATTTAATTGCTGAATAGGACTTAACATTTAGGAATGCAAGCATTTCTTCATTTGAGAACCTCCACCCCTTTGGCAGTCTATATATTTTTGTTAGATTTTATCTTTTCAAATTTATTTTCTTTTATAAAAATATGCTTTTAATTGATTTTAAAGTGAGAAAAAGGGAGAGGGAGAGAGATAGAGAAACATCAATCAGCTGCCTCCTGCACATCCCCTACTGGGGATCCAGCCTACATTTGGGCATGCACCCTGACAGGGAGTCCCACCAGTGACCTCTCAGTGCATGGGATGACACTCAACCAGCTGAGCCCCACTGGCCAGGGCTGTTTTTTTTGTTGTTGTTGTTTGTTTGTTTGTTTGTTTTTTTACATTAACTGTTTTTAATGAGTAGACATGGATCAAAATGAAAAGAATTTGCCATGGGCTACCAAATAATAACAAAATCATTAAAGATATATAAAATACTAAATATGAGAGGATGTTAGTTATCATTGAGTTCAACTTTCTCTTTTATTCAAAATTTGGCCATTTAGTAAGCAACTATTGTATGCCACCTCTATAATCTATTTGGGAATATGAGAAAAGTGCATAATTGACTGTAATACAATTCCATATACACTAAAGAAAATAATAGTCAAAATGCAATGAAACATATGGTTGTGGGGGAATGTTTAACTTTTCTCTGGATGATGGAGCCAGAAAAAACTTTGCAGAAGAGATCATTCCTTAAAAGTGATATTTTTTTCAGAAGAGGGAAAAAGACTTTCTGGGACTGAGGATCATTAAAGAGATGCAAGAAAATGAAATTATACAACTTGCTCAGACAATACTGGAAGTAAGGTATGACCAGAACATAGAAGACTGTAGCTGCAGTGTTAATGTCAATGTTTTAATGCCACGTTAAAAAGTTTTGACTTATTCTGTAGTCAAACACTAGTCATTGAAGTGTTTTGAGCAGGGACAAAATTCTTTCTGTATTTGTATTCTGGTTAGGAGAGACTGGAGATAAGATGGTGACTATCAGTGTTGTCCAAATTAGATAAGAGCTTAAACCATATGAAGTGGTAGAAAGACTACATAAGAGGTGGCAGAGTAAAGTGTATATCCAGTCCTACCAATCAATCAACAAATATTGATTGAGCACACACTAGGTTTCAGTACTCTCAGTGTTGGGCACTCAGAGAATAGCAAATAAGTTCTCTCCTATGGAGCTTCCATTTCTTAAGAGAATTAAGGAATAAACAAGTTACTAATTATTAAAGACCCCCAATCATGATGAGCACTATGGTCAGGGCACCATGAGAGTAAGGGGAGAGAGTCTTCTTGGTTAGGATGACGTACAAGGTGCCACATGAAGTATGAGAGAAGCCAGCCATCTGAAGCGCCGGAGTTCCCTCACTTAGAGAGGGGATGGGAAGTGAGAAGCCTTGCAGTAAAGAACTTGAACCGGTAACTAATTGGAAAGGATATATAGTGGGGGGCTAGTCATATAGCCTTTAGAGTCAGAGGCCCTTGACTACAAATCCAAGCTCTGCTCCTTACCCTTCTAAGCCTCAGCTTCCTCTAAAAAATGAGAATATCAATGCACATATTATAGGATTATTGCAAAGATTATATAGAACACTACATGTAAAATGTAGCACAATGACTTCAGACAGTAAAAACTCAATGGAAAGTAGTTGCTATCACCACTGTGACCATTATCATCACCATCATCAGGATTAGGGATAAATTGGGCTCTTCAAGTTTTTATTTTAGGTGACTGAGAAGTGAGACAGGCACTCAGAATAGGAGTATTTTGTGGTGTTTAGATAGTGAATCTGTTTTGAGGGACCTATTGGAAATCCAGTGGAAATTTGGATCTAGAGGTCAGGACAGAGGTGAGCATGTAAATCACTGGCTTTGCCCAATAAAGATATATAAAAATCAAGGTGACAAAACTGGAAATTTAGCCTTTCATAAAGGTAATCATCTCTTTTTTAGAAATAATCTTTTGAAAAAAATTTCTCTTAATGATTTGAAACATACCTCCAATTTACATTCACTCGCCCTGGGGTCAAACTTTCTGGAAATACTCAGGATAAGAATGATTACTTCCAAATCATAGCCTTTCAAATAAATATATGAAAAAAGTATGTTTGAATCCCCAGTCTTCTTCTAGGAGACATGATCACAAGTATTTTAATCTTTCCTCAGACATTGGGGTTTTTATATCCTCTCATCATTCTAATTGCTTTTTGGATGCAATTTACTTTGTTTTTGCCTACAACTAACACAATATTCAAAATGTGATTTGAACACCTAATTAGTTTCAACATACTATTTTTGTCTGTCAAGTCCTTTATGATCTTAATTCTGTCATGTAGCGTATTAGGGAATTCTTCCAACTTTGTGTCGTATATTAATTTGATGAGTATGATTTATAAATCTTTAGCCAGGTATTGAACTATTCCTGCTGGTGACTAGTAGTAGATGTGAAACCCTTGGTTTCACATGAGAATGGCAAGTTGTTGAGCTTGAAAGTTAGGCTTTAAAAGGTTGAGAGAAAGTGACCATGAAAAAGCCAAAAGGAACTAAAATAGAAGATGGAATGAAAACTATTTGATATGGAGGGTGGAAGCTATAAAATCTTGGATATTTTCGGTGGGATTTATATGGAACCACCCCTATAATTCTCCTTACTGTTGTTGTTGATGATGATGATAATGAAGATGGTGATGGTAATAATAAAAATAATATTAATAGGTCAATGGGCACTTATCTTGTGTCAGACACAATGATAAGTGCTGAAACTCACTTAATTCTCACAAAAACTTCAGGAGGAAGCAGTATTATTATTTTAATCCCCCTTTTTTCAAGTGAGGAAATTGATCTTCAGAGTAATTAAGTAATGTGCCCAGAGCCACACAATTAGAAAATGAATGAATCTTGGATTTGAATCCAGGAAGTATAATATAAAAGACACTATATGATACTGCTTCACTGTATGACTATTAATTATTACTTTTTAGTCTATGTCACTTTCTATACCAGTTACCTTTATTTTAAAGTTTTTTTTCCCCCACAAATGAAAGAATATATTATTACTGGATACATAAAAGTGATTAGAAAACAAAGCTAAGTTAGGATGATTCTGAGCAGCTGGTTAGGCTCACTCACTAGCCAAGTTATTCTTCTGACACACCAGTCTCATAATAAACATGAGCAAAAATTTAAAAAATGCAATGACATGAATCTTCAGAATGTCCTGAATAGTAAAAAATTAATATGTAAATAGCAAGGAACGAATGTCTCCATTATTGGAAAGGAAACAGAATAGATTTAAGTTACAAAGACTTTGCCTTATAAAATTCTTCTTAATCGTTATATTTATGCATTATGGTTTGGATTGCTGAGGCGAAATCACTAGGGCCTCCAATGGCCATCAAACTCAGACAGGGGATATAACCAAGGAACAAATATTCTATTTGATTGTATTAATAGAGTCCAAGAAACACTCAATATGTACTCAACGATTTAGTGTTTAAATGGATCTATTGACATGTTTAAATAAATTAACACAAAACTAATAAGCATTTTTATAAAAATAAATTGGAGAAATCAGAAACTTTTATGAATATGGGCAATGCCACTTTGCTACATAAATAATCAAATGTATACATACCTTTTAAATGCAGTAGTTAAATTAGAGAAACTTTTTCAAGATCTTTTCATATGGATACCCTATGTAGTTGAGCAAAATGAGAAGCAAGTGATGATCCAGTGCTTTAAAAAAATAAGAATAAAACATATGTTGAACTGAAGAGAATGACATTCAAAATGCACATATAAAAGCTTCTATATAGAATTTAAATAACTTCATTATTTTACCTTTTTTTTTTCAAACCACCCTAAATAATCTGACTATACTGTGGACCCATCACTTGACCAACTTTCTATGTAATTAAAATCATATGCCTTCAAATCTATTCGTAGGAAAAATGCCTTTAAGACTCTTTCCTATTCCTAGCTTTATCTTACCTTTTTTCTTCAAACCACCCTAAATAATCTGACTATACTGTGGACCCATCACTTGACCAACTTTCTATGTAATTAAAATCATATGCCTTCAAATCCATTGGTAGGAAAAATGCCTTTAAGACTCCTTCCTATTCCTAGCTTTATCTTTTTATACTTGTGTAACTTAAAAATGACCCGGCAGAAGTTTTTTATTTTCTTTAAATTGCTTTGCCAAGTTTCAGCTTTGAGCACATTTTTATGACTGATTTATTAAACCTGAAAACTAGAAGTTTATAATGGAAATTCTCTTAAAGCCTTAACTCTAGCATTGCTAGCAGGTACTCTGAAGAATGGGAACACTGATGGGCTCTCAGCGGAGGCATTTCTAGAACACCACTTACAGAATTTGGTCACGTGTTCATTTATTTATTTTTAGGTGAATAATCTTCAACCATTCTAGCAGGAATTCTTGTTCTGTTGACAGAAAGGAAGCGCATAGTCATCTGGCTATGAATCATACCTTCTGTTGTCATTATTAATTTTAAGGACACATTCAAAGGAGCTTCCTCCACAACATTGCATGCTGGGAAAAGAAAAAATAATAATAATATGGGCTTATCTTTTAGGCTGACTGAGGAGATTTATTGCAAATAAAATGATTCCAAATTGACTAGGGAGATTTATTGGAAATGAAATTATTAGAAATCCCTATTCCTTTTTAAGATATTTAGAAATTATACCTAAGTGGAACATTTTTGCTTTAGTTTCAGAAATACAAACTTCTGGCATTGCTCATCATTAGAATTTTCCCCCGAAGGCTTTGGCTTTATTAGCAGCTTAAGAGTATATTTAGCACTGTCATATGTGGAAACTCTTCACTCTGTTAAACTAATATGGGATAAAATGTCTTTTTTTTACAGTGTTGCTCATTCATTATATAAAAATGAAAGCAACTACTTCAGTGTGGATCCAGAGCGACTAACTATTTTTATGACAAAAGAGGGGTGACAATACATATCCCGTAGGCACACGAGAGTATTATATAAGAGTCATTAGTATAATTGATATCCATAGAAAGAGTGTTTTATCCAACATGATTAAAATGTGCAATACATTATGTAGGTTCCAGCGTTCCAGCTGCTATGTTGTAATCTTTCCTTTGATAGATATCTAGTGAAAAATAAAATTATCCTCGTTAAAAAGATAATCTTCTACGACTTAAGGCTGTGAGACTGAGACAGTTGCATGCCACGTTCTTCAACCATTTACATGTGATTTTGGCCTGTGTGTTGTGTTTTGTTGTGAATTCCTCAACCACAGAGAGACAAGTAGAAAAGGCCTCTAACGTTAGATTTCTTTCCTGGTGGACTAGGAAAAAGCCTGGGTTCTAATTCTATGCTTATGTCCAATTCTCCATTTTGGGACCATCTTTAAATGCCCACAGTAGCTGTCCAAACACAAAAACGAATCATGGAGCCCCAAATATTAAATTGGCTTCAAGTTTGAGTAACTTCTGAAAGGCAAATGACTCAGTTATTTTTAAAGGGTTTTTCTACACACAACACATGCATTGATTGATTGATTCATTCATTCCTTTTAGGAGTGTTTATTGATTACCTACTCTGAACTAAGAGCTTAGCCAGGTGCTGGGGACCAATAGAACTACAAGCCCATGGATTTCATTTTAAATAGCGAGTCAAAGAAGGAAAAACAGGAGGGTATCAAGCAAGCCTTGTTTTTCCTGTTCAGTCCTCAGAACCACCATTATTGAAGCATAGAGCTAGCACAGCAGATAACATTGTGTGTACAGAGTAGTCATCTCAAAGAAGTGAAAGCAGGGTATATACACTACTACCCCAGTGTATACTAGTGTCTCTAAGTTACTGTCATTTTTTTCCCCTTTTACATATATGTGTGATAATAGCGATGCTAAAAGCTGTGAAAAGGTCACAGGCGACATATCCAAGTAAGTAAAGTCAGTGGCTAAAGAAGCAATATGTCTGATTCTTAATTATGTGCCCTTTCTGCTGGGGCAGCGATTTTCAATTGGTGTGCCTCAAGAATTTTGAAAACATGAAATACCTGCCCTGGCCATCATCACTCAGTGGTGAGAGCATCAGCCTTCGTACCAAAAGGTCTCAGGTTTGATTCTTGGTCTGGGCACATACTTGGGTTGCCAGTTCCCCACCCCAGGTTGGGGCCTGTATGGGAAACAACCAATCTCTCTCTCTCTCTTTCTCTCTCTCTCTCTCTTTCTCTCTCTCTCTCTCTCTCTCTCTCTCTCTCTCTCTCTCTCTCTCTCTCTCTTCTTCCCTCCCTTCCACTCTTTCTGAAAAAGCAATGGAAAAAATATCTTCAGGTGAGGATTAACACCCACCCACCCTTGCCCCCGCACACACACACACACACACACACACACACACACACACACACACAAACCCCCCCAAAAAACAAACATGCAATAGCTGACTCTTTAGTCAGGGGCACTGACCTCTTTTCCCTTAGACTGTCAAATAAAAAAATGACAACAGCCAACACAACAATAGCTGTTCAGTGTGAATGAATCACAATTATACCTTTTATTTTTTGTCAGATCGGCAAAAAATAAAATATATTTTTTGGTGTGCCACAGGATTTTAGTAATTAGTTTATATGTGCCATGAGATGAAAAATGTTAAAAATTTCTATGCTAGGGCAAGGAAGTCTGTTGGAAGCTTGATAATCAGAAGTTCCACTTTCTTCTTTTCAACTGATCTATAGCATTGTGAAGAGACACAAATGAAATAAAATATGTGAAACTACTTTGTAAACAAGCCATAAAGTGCTTCATAGGTTTTGACGCCATTTTAACTTTTGCCCACTACCTTTTGTAAGCTGCAGGCCTTGTCTATAAATAGGGGATACAGCCTTGCTGCCCCATCTAAGCTACAAGTGCTCTTCCAGTGGACGAGATAGCAACTGGTTTTTAGGGTCCTAGATCTCAAGAAATATCGAAATGATAAATAACTTAAATTTATGTGAGTGAATTGCTCAGTAATTATGTGATCTTGTAAGTTTTTGATACTAAAGTATAATAGTAAGACATCAATGTGTGAGAAGGTAAACTAAAAGTAAGAGGAAATATTAGAGCAACCACATACCTAGGTCAAAACTTTATAGGATGAAATAATAATGGACCAAAATTTGTGTCAGGGATATTGATTTTTCTTTACCTGCTATTCATTTGCCTGTACGTGATTAAATGCCTTTATTTGTGAATAAGATAGTAATGGCATGGTATTATATTTCTTTTGCTTCCCAAGATGGTCAGATTCCATTAGGTTGCTGGTTGCCATTATTGCTTTCACATTCTCCCCCCACTTCTCATATCTTATTCTTTCCACAATGCTGAAATAGTTTGCTGCTTCACCCACCCGCCGACTCCAGGCCCACTCCAGTCTTCTCTCTCCTCAACTTTCCCTTCTGATAGTGTCTTTGTCATTTGTAGTCTCAAACAGAGTAACTTGTCTTCCCTACCAGTATTCTGAAAAGTGACTTTATCCCATCTATTATTTCTTCATCATTGTCCCCAGTAATTTTCTGTTATTGCTGTTGTGTGCTGGTCCACATGATGTCTTCTTGCACCTTGAGATTTCCTGGGAGAAGATTTCAGAATTTTCTGCACATCCTCCTTATTACAAAGATTCAGATATGCCTGTGGCCTTGTAAGTTACAGGGATGAGACTGTGGTTCTAACACTACATAAATATTGCTATTATTAGCTAGAGTAATAATAATAGATGAGGATAATAACAAAGACTTGGCATGGTCTTTTCCTCAGAGTTTTCAGTGTTTCCACCAGCACAATTGGCCATATCGTTTAGTATACCAAGAAGATACGAGATCGTTGGGGAGCCATTATCAGGCTCTGTAAGAGCCTTTTCAAATCCAGTGCTTATTGTGTATGTTATGAATAAGAGAGCACAGAAATTATGCATGCGGGGCCAAATCCTCATCTTGCTCTGGACCCCCATGGACCTCTCTTTGAAGTCAATAGGAGCTCAGCAGGGGGTGGAACAAGATGAAAATTTGGAAAAGAAACGTGAAGAAAAAGGGATAATTTTCCCTTACCATATCATCATTTGGTGTGCGTTAAATGCTCACACAGTGCCTAACCCCAATTCCTTTTTACTTTAGTCTCAATAAAATTGCATGACAGACTTTTTGTGTGTGCCTCTGTGTATATTCTGTAGGTCATTTTCAATAGGAAGAGAATTGGATAACTTCAATTACTCTCCGGTTAGCTGTTATTATTGAACTGAGCCCGAAAGTGCTTTATTTTCAATAAAAAATTCATATAATACAACTTTCATGCAAATGCAGGTGCTATAGGTTTTCAAAGATTTTCCTGAAAGGACATTTTTCACTGGCCCAAATGATTAACAACTCTTTTTTGTGCCCCTGTTTTCATTCAACTAATTCTTAAAATTATTTTGTGTATTGTGGGAGGCCTAAACAAAGGTATGCTCTCCCAGGAAAACACGGTTTAAAATCAACAATGCAATGTTTGTCTCTGCGTTCTAATACCCACCCGCCTCTTAGGATTTGAATTGTTTTGTACACACAATGGCAAATGAATGTTCAGACTGGAACTTTGAAAGAAAAACAAAAAATTTGTTTGCCTAGGAGCTAGATGCCACACCTTCTACATCCAAGGGGATGCCACCCTTTGTCAAATCGGCCCCTGCCTTTTGAATAGGGCCCACCCTTAGAAACTTGACTTTCAAGATAAAACTCACCTAGATCTTCACACCATTCTCTCTCAGGAAGAAGACAAACTCCATCAGCATTTCACACCTGGATGTGTGTTGATGAAACGTCCTGTAACTTAAGACCATTAATATTCATGGGACATCTAACATAATTCATGATGGTCTATGATATATGATAGTAAACAGTATCATTTATACTGAACCTTAAAAATATTGACAAAGACAAGTTCCTAAACACTGATGAAACCTTGTATTTTGTGTTATGATTTCTTGGTTTTTATACTTGGTGCAGTTTTTCAATTAACTGCTCTGTATTCGGAGCAATTATTCATTTATTATAGTCAGTTTAGATACGGTAAAGATTAGAGGAGTAAAACAAATCATTTTAGTGACACTGGCTAGTGATACATGGTTATTATTCTGACTCTTTATTTATTTATTTTTTATTTGGCTCGTGCATGACAGGATTTATAGCACCTACTTTTGAATGCTAAGTTTTTTCCCTTCCCAGTCTCTATTTTTATGGTTTTAAATAAGCAAAAAAACAGCCATAAGATTTGAACTGCAGTTACCTATCTGATTTATCAAACGATACATACATGTGTAGAAATACTAATTCACACACACACATATCTTAAAAACATTTTTCGGTCAGTGATAAAATTTTCCTTGGTTATATGAAATAAGAACCTGGTCTTTTTAAAGTGTGAAGATTCCCTGAAGTGTTAAAGACAGAGCTGAATTTATGTAGTGCATAAGCGAGGCATCGATATATGAAGAGTCTCATAAGACATAGCGTGTGATTTTGATGCAAGTAAACCAAGGTGAGCACACATCTTAGACTTTTGGAAGGTAATGGTACGGAGCACAGTGCTTTCTGCCAACCTTGCAGTGTGGTGTTCCCAGTGAACCGCAGCGCCTTGCCCTGCCTGGAACGTGCCACTTGGCTTCTAAAGGGGTTTACATGATTTTTAAGAAGTGCCTTAGGTTTTGGCAAAGTTTATTTTATGCATTATGCATAAAAGTTGTCATCAGGATTTAACAAAGCATTTTGCACAGAAAGATTAGAAATAAAATCTCTGCACACCAAAATGCTTTGGATGGTTTCATTACATGGTGTGAACTTAAAAAACAGCATGTATCTTATCCCTTTCCCAAATTTGCAAAAGATGCAAACGCTCCACAGTGAAGAGAACTGTAATGTACAGCGCTGGAGCAGCTGACCAATGCTCCTTGGTGCCCCCTTCCCTCCCCCCGGCTTTAAGCTAGTATTCTCTTGCTTATTGGTTGTCACAGTAATCATTCCAAATCCAATGGAGCTACAACATTTAGACAAGGAATTGCCAGGTCCAATCATGCATTCCAGGTATTCCTTGTTTGAGAAGTGAGGGTATTGAAGGAGACAATCTATTCTATATGTTTGGATTTTAATGTGTAGGCACCTCAGTGAAGTAAAACAGTATTTTTGGATGAAGAGAGGAGACAATGGTTGGATTTTCAGCTTTAAATGGACATTTTACAATGTTTCCTATATTTTAACACTAGATTTATGTCTGTTCCTTTCCCTTCCATGTTTTAAATGAAGAATGAATTCCATGGGAGTGAGCAGTACTAGGAAGGAGCTCCTTGTATAACCAAGCTTCTAGGAGGACAACCCTGAAGAATTTTATTTTATTTTATATTTTATTTTATTTTTTAAAATATATTTTATTGATTTTTCACAGAGAGGAAGGGAGAGGGATAGAGAGTTAGAAACATCGATGAGAGAGAAACACTGATCAGCTGCCTCCTGCACACTCCCCACTGGGGATGTGCCCGCAACCAAGGTACATGCCCTTGACTGGAATCGAACCTGGGACCCTTGAGTCCTCAGGCCAACACTCTATCCACTGAGCCAAACCGGTTAGGGCAGAATTCTATTTTAAAAAGGAATATGGAGAAAGAGTAGTATCCTTTTTTAAAAAAAAAACAAAACACAACAACAACAAGAAATAGACTAATTACGTCTTGAAACTTGACATGTCTCTTCTGAAATTAAATTTAATGTCTTGGCTTCTAACTCCTCTCCCTCTGCTCCCATGCTCAAGTCCAGTTGGGGGCGTTCCCACTATGTGTGTGTCTTTATAAGAACAGCCCACCAGTGGCATTATTGAGGCCAGTTCTCATAGCAGCTGGTACGTCAGTCATGCTAACTGATTGGTAGCTTCACATAATGAGATTGAAGTCTCTGCTTTTTATTTCTATTTTGGGGGTGTCATTATTGCAGAATGTAGGGTGCAGACTTTGGAAATCCACTTTTTCTTTAAAGCCACAGCAGTGCAATAGCAAACAAGTGAGAGCAGGACCCACAGAAACCCTGAGACCTTGCTCTTTCCCAGTCATGGGAGTGTCTTAGAAGTGTTGTTTCCGGTAGTAATTTGGTCGTAGTGTCATTGCACATTATTATTATTTTTTTGCTCTACAGACTTCAGTGGCTTTTCAGCACTGGAAAAGTTTTAAAAATACATCTATAACTTGCTCTTTTATTTTTGCCTCCTCACTTCCAGAAAAGTTAATTGGAACTGATTGGTTTTATTTGCTGATTTACCAAGTTCCACAAAGCTGGGAACGAATAAAGAAACATTAGCTTTCCACTGTCTGCATTAGTCTTTTAACTCTATTCCTCTCCGCTCGTCTTTTATCCACAAACCATAAAAAAAGAACACCAATGTATGAATAAGAGGAGAAAATTGAATTGAAGGATCATAATCATAATAATAATGCTTTGCACTTGCATAGATCTTCAAATTTTTCTAGTATATTCATTTCTACTATAATTGGATTCCCATAACAGCCCTTTAAAATAGGAAGGAAGGAAAAGAACATTTATCGAGTGTGTTCTGTACAAAGTACATTTACCACATTATCTCATTTAATCCTTGCTATGGCACTGCTGAGGTAAGAATTATTTCTCCCAGTTTGAAGAAGAAACATGAGCTAAAAGTAGGCTTTATCCAGCCAAAGTGGTGAATCCTGGGTTTGAACCTTGCTCTGTGTGGCTCCCAAATGTAGTTCTGTCCACATCACAGATGTCAGTGTGTCATTTTATGGCCATCAAAATTTGAAATACAGATAAGTGATTTGCTTATACTGATTCAGCTAAGCTAATGGCACCAACCAGGCCTTGTTCATGTGTTTCTTAAGCTTGTATACTTTCCACCCTTCTACCTGTCTCTGATGATCAATCAGAAGTCAATGATGCCTTCCTGACCATGTTGATTACTCAGTTTCTCAGTCTGTGGACCACTCCTTATTGCTATGGGCCCTTTAACAGGCTACTACAGAGATAGCCACAGAGAGACAGAATCAGCAGGGGCGGGGGTGAGAATCAGCTTGGATTATGCTTGTCTTTGCTTCTATGGGTTTACGGATTGCATTATTGCAGGGTGAGTTTTATGTTCAATTTGAGTCAATTTTGCGTTGCAGCATAGCATAGCTAATATTTTTTGTGAGTGCTGCCTCTGAAAATCAGATCAATACAATTAAACTTTAAGCCAGTGATTTTAACGTGAATGTCTTAATACTCGGCACCAGAGTTGATATTTTAAATCTGATATATTAGAAAGAATAAATGCGTCAGGAGAGCACTAATGGAAAAAGAGTTGAAATCAGGTAAACCTGATTTGGATAATAATCAGCCAGTCAATTAGTCCATACCATGGGAGCTGGTACAGGATTGTATTTTGTCCATTTCATGTGCCTCAGAGACGTCATCGGCTATCGCGTTACAATAACACCTTCTGCTATTTAAAGCACGCCACACTGTTATTTCATGCTTGAAGTGCAAGGATGGCAGACCATTTGACTCCTAGTACACTCTTCTTTTTACCTCATCGGAGGCAGGTTTTAAAGGAGCATCTGGAAGGAGAAGGAGGTGAAATGCTGCTTGTTATTAAAAAATAAGCAGTTCCCCATTTTTCCCTGTTTCTTTCTTATGCCATGTGGCACCATCCTCCCCCTGCACATTGCTCAGGACCCTCCTTGGCCACGACCCCTGTTTTCCTTTCCACACATGACTCCGACTGCTTCAGGCCGGACTTCACCACTTCAGTTTAATAGCTTCCTGCCTGGCCCTTCGCACCCAATTATGCCTGTGAATGCCAGGCACCCTTCTGAAGCCTAGGCAGGCCTCGCTGCCCACGGGAGCACATGCCGTGGGCTCTAATGTCTCCAGAACAAAGTAGAGATTTCATGGTCTGGCTTCCAAAGTCCTTATGATCAGTGGCATCTTGGGAGAGTAGTAGGGAAACATTCTGAAGGGTTCAGGTCCAGTAGGTTGAAGAGTTCTGCCACGGAAGTGCTTTTACATTGAACATGTTACTTAACCTGTCTAAGCCTCCAATTCCTCGCTGTGGTGGGAACAAAGTGAAATGATGTATGTGAGGCACTCACCACAGGGCCCGCCTCCCTCGGTTGTTATTTACCAATACTCTCATCACCTCTCTCTATCCACCATGTTTTGGGTATTAAAAATGTGATAGATTTTGTGTTAAATCCTTTCATTGTTCTATGTCACTTACTGAGATTATATCATGATTATATTCTGTAATTGATTGTATTATGACCGTTATAGAAAAAAAGACTTGGGTTCAGAGAGCGTAAGCAACTTGCCTAAAATCACACAACTAGTCAGCGCCAGAATCTGAAGTAGAGCCTAGGTCTCCCTGACGGCAGACCCGAATCCCTCCACTAGAGCACCTTTCCGTTCATGCCTCTATTTCTTTGCCCACGCACAGCTTACAATGCTTTTGCCCCATTTATTGTCTATGACCATTTTTCATATGCTTCAAGGCCCAGGTTAGTTGAGAGGTGGAAAAGAGAAGAGGCAGCAGCACAGGCAGGAAAGAAAAAGATAATAGAAGTAAACATGGTTGTCAGAGAGCCAACAAGATGTGTTAAAGCATTAATTTTGTATGTTTATCTTAGTAGCATTGTGAATTAAAGTTGTTTCATAGATATATGTGTTCTTTGAGGATAGTAAACTCTTTGTGGACCCCAGTTTATAGTATATTGCTAAATATATTCTGATGCCCACTATATAGACTCAGCTCCGTTAGGGCCCATGCAGGAATCCCCTTTCCCAGGGACAAGCATCTCAATAGTATGGAATGCCAAGATATAGGAACATGTTGAGAAGGGAGTTGTTCCTTTGTGTGAAACTAAGATTTATGTTACAAGGGTTCCCTAGTTGGCAATGGGAGATGGCCTGCCAGCAGAACCGGAGCTGGGAGACTGAGTGCGACTGGGAAGAGGAGGGCAGTGCAGACTGGGGGAGGCATGGCAGGCAGAGCAGGTTTGATTGGCTGTCAGAGGGGCACACAAAGTTGGCGGGTAAGCACCAGAGGGCAGATAGATAATAAATTAAGTAAGAATACAATCATTTGGGGGTCCATTAGATGTTTGAATGGTATTCTCATGTGAAAATATTGGAACAACAGGCAGTAAAAAGAACACTAGAGCTAGTTTCTAGTCTCAGCTAGGGTACCATTGGCTTGCCACTAACTTTGCCTAAGCCTAACTCTCTGTATCTGTACAGTGTGAATATTAGAAGACTGTCCTGGCCTACTTCACAGGATTATTGTGAAACAGAAGAAGTAAGGGATATGTAAGTGGATTGCAATCTGAAAACCAGTTTTATGGTTTTCCAGTCTTTTTACAGGTGCAAAGAATTGCTCTTCCTATTAATGAAGGATAGGCAACACCATGCCTAGAGTAGCTTCTGGTTGAGTTGTGGTGATGTGGCAACCACAGAGTTAAGAAGGAGAGACCATGGGGCTACAATGGGAATTCATAGGACAGAGAGTTCACTGTAAAGCAAGAATGCTCATTGTCAAAGAAACTTCAAAATGGAAGGTGAGACTGGAGGAACTTTGAAGAATGCATTGCAAGAAAGTTAGAAAAGATTAGTGATGGGCCCCAAGCTGTGAGGAATGTTGGCAGGACAGATATAGCCGAGACTGTTTGAAGTAAAGGGTCCATGTCAGAGCAGTGGGAGGGAGAAGAGGCTAGGGAGGCCTTGGGGATCAGGCCCATGTCTGTGATAAAGCACTGATGTGCAAGGAGCTCACTTCTTCCATGAGCACAGCCTGGAGGCCTCAGCATGGGTCCCCCAAGAAATTTAATTCATTCTCTTCTCCTTTGTTACATTCTCTTGGAATTTTTGTCAGGAGAAAAATTAGTATTATATATTTTCTAAAGCTAGAAGTTAAAGTTCTATCAACTCAGTGTTTTGTACAAAGAAAAAGATGATATGAATATTTGATATGGGGCCAAAAGAGGTCTTACAGATTAAGCATTATGAAAACCTTAAAGTCCTCTGAAAACTAATTTTTGAAGGCCTATTAAATTGTGGTAAAAGTCCTCATTGTTCATATTCTATTGTGATTCTTGAACTGCAATTTGGAAAAGCACTGGGCAAGGCAATTATACAAATAATAATCATTGGCTCAAGCTTTTTAATGATAAAAAGATGACTTGATTCTCTGAAAAAGTGAACAGGCAACATTTTCTCATTGCTGTTAATTATAATTTAAGACAGACTCAATTTTGTATTAGTCACAGATGTTTCATTTCTCAGTTCATATATAATGTGGTACATGGAATATCTCCAAAGAGATTTTAGAAGTGTTTGCAGTCTTGTCCATCTCTTTACCACTTGGTGTGGTCTTTTCCAAAAATCATGACATTTGGAAAGAAACTTAGAGAAGTTTAGAAGACATTTTCAAGACATTTTGTTTTCAATGATCTCTAAAAATATTCCTATTGAAAGTGAAAATTGGAAACATGTTCTGAAAAACAAAATCAAAATGTATATTGTGTCTTTGGAAAGCCTGGTTTTGGGAGTGGCTAGGCTGTGTTCCAGTTGTGTGGGGGGTGGGGGTGGGGGCACAAATGCACAATTTCTGAATTGATGTTAGCCAGAGAAACCTTTAAGAAGTTCCAGTATTCCTATTGCTATTAAGCAAAAATGTATTTCAAATAATTAGACCAAGCAGCTAGTTTCCAAATTATTCCACTGTGGATTGTTCTAACCAGGGAGAACTTATCAGTAGAACAAATCGTTCGTGAAATTCTGATAGGTTTGGGAATATTCCAAGACATGGCAGGTTTGGAATGCAAACCCTGAATGAGGCTGGAAAACTTTGTGTCTAAAGCTTGTTGAGAATTAAAACTTACCTTTTCATCAGATTAGTCACAAAGACAATTTGAAATACAGTAATACACATATTTTCTGCTAGAGTCAAATGATGCTACATGAAAAGTAAAATAGAATTACCATAAGCACATTACAGGGAATTTTTCTTAGATTATATTGACAAAAGTTGGAGTTACATGGTATATGACAAATCTTTCACCAAAAGAAAATGTCATATCGAAAGAATATAAAAAAACATAATCAAATATTTTACATTTAAGATGAGCATATATAAAATATTTTTGGGTGAAAACAAATATATTTGTGATACTTACAAATAGTTATAATTTCATTATGGGCAGGCATGAAAAGTTTTAAAAATATTGTGGTCTAGTGGGGGAGACAGCAACCAGCAAGTAATCAATGAACACAGTGAATTTTTAAGAGTAAGCATCACAAAGAAAATTCTAGGATGATGTGTCACAAAGTGATTATGGAGGTGGGAGTGGAAGAATGAGTAGCTTTAACTAGTGGTCAACCCCCTCTGAGGAGCCATTCACAATGATACTGAGTAAGAGCACAGACCTTAAAGGTTTCTCTGATTAACATCAATTCAGAAATTGTGCATTTGCGCCCAATTTCTTACTTTCAATCTTCATATATACATTAACTTTTCCCCAAAAGAAGCCATGTGAATTTGTATATTCAAACTTTGTATGCTAGTATTATGTTATTCACATTATTCTCTGAAATCCATCTGTGATATCCAGGGTCAATGAAGTTTAGGTAGCTAATCCTTAGAATCAATTTCTTGCAGTTTCTCCAAGATCCTTGAAGTATTTCTTTCCAAAGCTTGAGGGAGAGTGGTTGGACCCATTTGAGTAATTTCTTTAATAATGAATTTTCTTGTGCAAAGTTCTGAATCAGAGTTGGAATGCCTTCCTGGTAGTTGGTTTGTAATCTGGGAATTTCCTGGGAGTGGGGGGTAGGGGAGTGTCTGAAACTGGCCCCAGTATTTGGAGGGCAGGGAGAGATCAGAGAAAGATGCAGACCACTCTAGATGGGTGGGTGGCAGCTTTAATAAGCAAGCGAACTTACATATGAGGTTTGTCTTGGTGGCTGCAGGACCAGTAAATTTCCACACCCACCTGCCAGAATCTTAAAAGTTTCTGTAGGGGCCTTAACAGGGTTCAGTCACATATACCATCTGGATGGTCTCAACAGCACATTACTCTCCGAAGGCTGTGCCTATGAGGTGGCTCCTGGTGTGGGGGTAGAGGGTAGAACGGACATTTCAAGGACCGGAGGGCGGGGGGGGGGGGGGGGATGGGGGGGCAAGGAATCTCTGTTTGCTTTGTTCCAGCTTGCAGGTCATCCAGTGGTCATGAGCTCTCATGATCTCCTCCAAAACTGATACTATTGGAGAAAGACCTGGAAACAGGGGAGAGAGGCAGGGGAAGGAGAAAGAAGCAGGATAAAATATATTTTTCTTAAAAATTAAAATGATTATAGAAGTGATTAAGTGAGAGTTCATTACAATTAAGTGTTTAACAGTTGCGTACCTCTGGTCCAGGAATAACTAGAAAGTGGAAAGCTTTCTTTCCACTTGAGAATGGCATGTTAGTATTGTTTATTGTTTTTTGTTCAGTAGTGAAGATCCAGTGTTGCTATAAAAAACACTGGGCTGGGATTAGAGGTCCAAATTCCTTTCCTAGTGCTTTTTTTTGGGGGGGGGGGGTGTTGCAATACTTTTTATTACCAGTTTTGCCTCCTTAGATTATAAAATAAAAACAGTGACACTGATTTCTCCTGGGGATAAGTAAGCCTGTATCTGTGATTTTGTCAGAGGAGAAATTGAAGCAGTGACAAGGGGAGCTTTGAAATTCTTTAGTGGAGGCTTTGGTGCCAAGTGGATGATAACGTAGGGCAATCACATCACTCATTTTAAAAAAAGAAACATGCGCCTCCAACTCCATAACAGGACATTGGAGACACCTGCTTTTCTAAGATAGCAACTCAAGTGTAAAGGCAGGTACAGTTCAAAGTCCAAGAAATAGACCTTCAGCAGGATGCTGAACTTGTGAGGTGTCCCGTTCCACACTGATAACCAAGAAAGGTATGGTGATTTGGTTTTACGATATTCCATTTAGAGAATAGCCTCTAGGATGGGGTGATACATACAACTTAGAATCTCAGGGAGGATGTCAGAGAAGTTTTCCAGGGACCCCCTTCACATCGATTCTCATTTCTCACTAGATCCAGGGTGTGCGTTCTCAGGTCAGGTAAAGCTGGTTTGGAGGCATTGCTGTTCTTACTGCTCAGCTTTGAACAACTTCACATTAAGGTGCTTTCCATTCCTTCAAGCTGTCTTCCTAATTTTGTTTAGAGGGAGAAAAAGAAGGGTGTGGAATTACTTTTAGAAGCAATGTTTGCTTTCTCAATATGGAAAAATGACATTTAAAACCATTCTAAATTAATATTTTTTTTCTCAGAAGTTGTATGTTACTATGTAACTTTACAAGATAATTTTGTACTGACTAATTTTAAACTAATTTTGAACTCTATTGTAGAGCATTTTATTAACCTCAAATTTCTACTTAATAGTACTTTGATATATCAATTATCTAAGGCAACAAAAATGTTGTTTAACAATCAACCTCAAAACCCAAGTGGCACACAACAGTAAATATTTGTTTTTCCTTCTAGGTTTGTGGGATGATCTGAAATGAGACTGATGACATGGCCAGCAACAGGTCTGCTAGGCAGCAATGTTTTGTGACGTGTCCTAGGATTTGGCTGGGAAAATTGGGTTGACTCAGCTCTGCCTTGCATGTCTCATCTACTAGTGGGCTAACCTGGAATGTTCACATTATGAAGGCAAAACAAGTGATGAAGCAAAATGTGCAAGTACTTTTTCAAACTTCTGTTAGTGTTAGGTTTATTCCTGTTTAATTGGTCAAAGAAAATTACATGACTGAACTCAGAGTAAGAGTAGGAGAAGCTATAAAATGACAGGACAAAGAGTATTGATACTAGAACGTCATTAATTGATGCCACTAACAAAATTTATCTGCCACTTCCATCTCTGGTATAATAATAGTTTTATAAAAATAACATAGAGAATCATCATGATCTTGAAGTATATTTTTAATGAAAAGCTATATTGGTAATTTTTATGTAAAAACCATTTATCATATTCAATGCTTTATAAATTGCTAACCCTTTAGCAAATATTATGTATTGATCTGATGATGCATATTTGGTCAATCACATAGCATTTTCATAACCAAATCATATACTAAGAATTTCTATTATATTTGATACTGGTAGGCTCAAGGTTTGAGTAATCATATGGGAGTATAAAATTTCCCCTAATTTAATCTTAGCAGCTTGAGAAAAAATTACTTTTTAAACAGAAGAAGTATCACATTTGTGCATACAATGGTTTATGATTAATGAATAAGATCTCAATTAGATGGTTACTCCAGGCATTAATGCTAGTATGACAAAGTGAGGCATTAAAAAGGGGCCAAGGAGAGTAGGACAGTGAGTGGACGATCAAACTGAGAGATGAAAAGTTAAGGTCAAGCTGGATGAGCATTGATATTACTTATGAAGTTTTGTGGCACCGTCCCACCCCGCTTCTCTGCTCCATCTTTGTCTGAGTCTTGTAAACACAGTGCAGTTGGCTTTGAGGACTATGGACGATAATGAGTTATTAATGGGAGTGAGTGTCACATGAATAACTGCTTCTTTGAAGCTCTCTTCAGGCTGTGGCAACTAGAAGCAGCCCAGAAGGAGAAATTGATGGCCCACATTCAGCTTTTGAATAGTAAAGCTTGAAGAGCTTTTAGGTACTGAACAGCTTGAGGAAAGGCAGGATAATGGGACGTAATTGTACTGATTATGTAGTTGAGGTATGTTAAAGAATAATCTGTTAATGCTGCTCAACAGTGGCACTTGGTAGTTCCTGTTAATATTTTTAGTAGAGGAACAAGAAATGAGTGTATTGAGTCATATTCAAAAAGATGATCTCTTAAATTGGCTCTAGCACCTTGTTGTTTTCATGGTTCCAGGAACTTCTCAACATTATCTCATTAATCCTTCCAACATCCCTGCAGTGATGGGTGCCAAATGTTTAGGAATAGGAAGCCTTAGGAAGTAATAACAAGTGACTCGCCTAAGGTTATGCCTAAGTAAAGCACTAATTTCTCTTCTGTACTAAACCCATCTCAGATTTTTTTTTTTTTGTAGTCCACATTATATCAGGAGACTATAGAGCCTACTGAGAGAACATCCAGAAGTAATATAAGAAAGAATATATAAACTTTAGCTCATTTCATCCAAGAAACTTTTCCAGATTAAATCTTGTCCTCTGGTAAATAGCAGATGTGAGGATGGAAAAAATATATTTTTGCTAAAATATGATAATGATTTGATGTCTCTCTTTGAGTGAAAGCAGTTAGAAGACTGTTCTTTTACATTTTATTGGTTTTGTATAGTGTCTATAATCTAGATATTCTCTAAGTATAATTTGATAATGGGGAGGAGGGAATGTCTTCCTTTGATTTGCTGAGTTATTTTATTACTTATTAAGTCACTAAATCTTTTTCTTTAAGTTTTCCTTTGTAATATTTAGTTCTCCTGGGCGTGCAGTAGAGTTACATTTTCAACTATCTTAGAATTAGTCATGACCATGTGGCTTGCTTTAACATACATGATGCGCCGAAACCGGTTTGGCTCAGTGGATAGAGCGTCGGCTTGCGGACTGAAGGGTCCCAGGTTCGATTCCGGTCAAGGGCATGTACGTGGGTTGCGGGCACATCCCCAGTAGGAGATGTGCAGGAGGCAGCTGATCGATGTTTCTCTCTCATCGATGTTTCTAACTCTCTATCTCTCTCCCTTCCTCTCTGTAAAATATCAATAAAATATATTTAAAAAAAAATTTAAAAAAAAAAAAAAACAAAAAAAACATACATGATGCATTTAATTTCTGGATGGAAGATTAAGAGCCAGTGTGTGATTCAGCATGTTCTCTCTTTAAGTCTGATGTGGTAACCCGTAACTTTGAAACAGTGGTTGGGATCCTGAATGACAGCAATGAACAGGTATCTCTGACAATCTGCAATGGTTTTGCAGCATGGGTAAGAAAAATCCCCCACACCACCCCCTACTTTAAGCCACTGATATTTGAAGCTCTCTGTAACATTAACATAGCTTAGTTAACCCTGACTGTTATAAGGATTGGTACCTAAAATTTTGGGTTCTGGTTTAATAAATAATTTAAATATGTGAGATTGCCTACTTGGTTTGGCTGTGATTGGGTATGTTTGGCAGGGCATTATAAGAAAGACTAATTTATTTTATTTTCTAAAAATTTGGTATATTTGTAAGTAGAAATTAAAAAGAATAGGAAGAACCTAAAAACTCAGACTTGTATGGTTTCTTTTCAATCCAAATAGTAAAAGAAAAAAAATGAGAAGTTCTTATTGTCATTGCAAGGAGCATACAACAATATTGTTAAACTAGAGGCCCGGTACACGAATTTGTGCACGGGTGGGGTCTGGCCGGCCACCCCATGAGGTCTGATCAAGGCTCGGCTGGCAGGGCGAGGGGACACGGGAGGTTGGCCGGCTGGCTGTGCCCTTGATCAGGGTGAAGGGGAGCTGATCAAGGCCTGGCCGGACTGAGGGAGGGGCCTTGGGAGGTTTGCCGGTCCCACCCCAGATAGGGAGGCTGATTGAGGGCTGGGTGGGTCTGGGGTGGGGGGGCTGAAGGCAGTTGGCTGGCTGGTCCCACCCACAATTGGGGTGGGGGTGCCAATCGGGGCCACACTGCACATTAAAGCAACCAGTGATTCTGGTCGTTCTGGTCATTCTGGCCTGTTGGCTTTTATATATATACTAGAGGCCTGGCGCACAAAATTTGTGCACTTGGGGGGGTGTTCCTCAGCCCTGCCTGCACCCTCTCACAGTCCGGGAGCCCTTGGGGGATGTCAGTCAGACATACTTAGCAATATTGCCAAGGCGGGAGAAGCTCCCACCACCTCCGCTGCACTCACCAGCCATGAGCCAGCTTCTGGCTGAGCAGTGCTTCCCCTGTGGGAGTGCGCCGACCACCTGGGGCAGCTCCTGCATTGAGCATCTGCCTCCTGGTGGTCAGTGCGCATCATAGTGACCGGTTGTCCCACAGTTTGGTCGATTTGCATATTAGCCTTTTATTATATAGGACTATAGGCCTGGTGCATGAAATTCGTGCACAGGTAGGGTCCCTAGGCCTGGCCAGCAATCAGGGCTGATTGGGGCCTTCCAGCTGCCAGCCGGGGCCTCCCTTCCCCAGCTGCCAGCTGCTGGCTGGGGCCTTCCTTCGTTGTGAGCCATCTCCTGTTAGTCAGTCCATGTCATAGAGAGCAATAGAACTCCCGGTCTCCTGGTCTAATTCCCGTGGGGACACTTTGCATATTAGCCATATATATATATATATTTCTCTGGATGGATTAAGTTTACACCTAACAACAATTTTCAGTTGGACAAAAAGGCAAGAGGAAAGAGATTGAAGTTTGTACTCTCAGAAAAACCTGATACTCCCTAAGTATCAGCAATTAAAACAAGAGAGAGGTGGGGGAGGCCATAAGCAAAGGAATATAGCAAATCTAAGAATTCTGTCTAAAAAGAATTATAGGTATTATTATTGATATGTGAAAATTACTAGATTAATATTGATTAGAAGCCTACTAAGTTTTAAAAATTCCTGTACTGCCAAAGAAATCACAATCCTACAAAAGCTTAAGATTTAAAATGACTCTTGGAGTCTTAACTCTCTAAGGCAGCGATTTTCAACTGGTGCACTGTGGCAGGCACACCGGTGAGCTGCAAGAATAAAAAACATGCCACCCCTGACTATTTAGTTAGGAGCACTGACCTCTTTTCCCTTAGATTGTCAAATTGAAAAAATGACAACAGCTAATACAACAATAGCTGTCATGTGAATGAAACAAAATTATAATTATTTTTTTGTGAGACTGGAAAAAAATATATTTTTTGGTATGCCTCAGAATTTTAGTAATTTGTGATTAAAAAAAGTTGAAAATCACTGTCCTAAGGTCAGGAAGTAGGTTGAAAAAGCTGCTCAGTCCCCAGGGAGGGCACACTGCCTGGTGTTTATTTTATATGTGGCCAAAGCACAAATGGAAAGGAAAAAAATTCCAGAAGACAAACCGAAGGACCACAGTGAGCTATGCACAAGGAGGCAATCAGGGCCTTATCAAGGATTCTTCCTCACCTCCAGGATAGGGACTCTCAAATCATCTTCGTAGGAGTTAAATTTGTCATGGCCAATAATTCCCGTGAATTATGCCCCCTTTTCCGAATGTGGTGATGATCAATGATACAGAGACCACTATACATTGTCCTAAGATCCTGAGCTTTGAGTCTGATGCTATAAGCATACAAAATCTTTGAGTTGTTTCTCCTGGGTAGGGATGAATATGTTTTGCATGCAAGAATGAGAATGAACCAAAAGTCTCATAAGTAGAAGGGAAGACTGTGGTAGTCATCAACTCTGTTTTCCAAAAATTTCTGGTTTTCTTTTCAGACAAATGGTAGGTTTCTATTTCCTTGCTCTCTTTGTCATAAGACATGTAGAAAGAAATTACTTCTGGGTGAAAGCTTAAAGAGCTAGTGAGTGGTTTTCCCAGCCAGTGTGGTTCTGTGGTTGAGCATCAACCTATGAACCGGGAGGTCACAGTTCGATTCCCGGTCAGGGTACATTCCTGGTTTTGTGTGTGTGTGTGTGTGTGTGTGTGTGTGTGTGTGTTTTTGTTTTTTTTTTTGAGTTAGGGAGTGGTTAACTATGTTCTCCCTTTCCTTTTGGTGTAGCTACCAGCACCTTTCAAGAGTCAGTCTATCAGCTCAAATCCTCATGACTGTGATAAACCTGAAGCCTGCAGTGCTGATCTGTGATGGATGGTAGTGTGTTTGAGAAGTGAACCATTATTGTTTTAAACCACCATTATTTTGGTGATTTTGTTGTCATTGTACTATATTCTAACAGGTACATCCTCCCATTAAAAAATGGGGATATTAAATGAATATTGATAAAGTGCTTGCATTTAAAATATTAAATTCTAATATTGAACATTGGTATATATATTTTTTAATAAAACAAAACAAAAATTAAGTAATATGTACATTTCTCAAAAGCAGTTTTACTTTGTATAGAAAAAGTGTCTCATTTCCTGTGATATTATAAAGTGCCTTCTTGGTCAAGCACTAGTAATATTAAGTAAATCTATGTAACTCAGAATTTAATTAGGGGATAAATACAGGCAGGGATTAGATACATTGGTGTTTGTAAATATACAGACCAATTTAGGGAGTTAATTGAATTTTATTATTTCTAATCCTGAAGCTGATTTTCTACTGGACCAGAAATAATTCTATTCTAAGCAAGTCACTAGAAACATAATATGTGCATGGGGAGGTGTGGGGAGTGGGGCAGTGTGGGTGTGTGTTGAATTCTACTTAATCACTAGATTTTAAAAAAATCATGTTCTCATCTGATATATAATGTTATGGTCCTCAATAATTATGGATGGGTGAATTTAAATTTCTCTCACTTGAGCATGAGCTCAGATTCCACTCTTTTCCTCAAAGGTTATTAATAGTGTGCAGTGCTCAGTGCATGTACTTAACGATATAACAGTATTATATTCTGTACTTATACTTACAAAGCAATTTTGTAATGTCTCTTATTTATTTTATGGTACCCTGCAATGCCTAGGGAACAGTAACTTAGACAGAATCAGCCAACCACAATAACAAGCCAGGCATAGTTTGTTATTGCTTTAATGGTAGACTTTTGATATTCAATTACTCAACAATTGCCTGGTGCTTGGGCTTGTGACTGCATTGAGTAATTGATTTCTACCTCCTCCACATCCTTCCAGATGGTATAAGAAGTAAGCATTTGGTAAATGCTAAATTTCAGTATAATAAACTTGATTTTGGTCACATCCTTGAGCCTGCATTTACCAAAACCAAATCACTTTGAAGAAAAAGTGCACTGATTTCTAAATTTGGCTACATTGGCATTATCTTCAGGACTTTTTTTTTTTTAACTTTTTTTTTTCTTTTCTTTTTTTTTTTAAATATATTTTTTATTGATTAAGATATTACATATGTGTCCTTATCCCCACATTACCCCCTCCCCCGTCCCCCCCTGCTCATGCCCTCACACCACCCCTCCCCCCCCCGTTGTCCATGTCCATTGGTTAGGCCTATATGCTTGCATATAAGTCCTTTGGTTGATCTTTCCCCCTTACCCCCACCCTCCCCTACCTTCCCTCCAAGGCCCGACAGTCCAATCAATGCCTCTCAGTCTCTGGATCAGTCCTTGTTCATCAGTTTATGTTGTTCATTATATTCCACAAATGAGTGAGATCCTGTGGTATTTATCCGCTCTCCAGTTCCATCCATGCTGTGGCAAATGGTAAGAGTTCCTTTTTCTTCTTCCTCTTCTTAAAGAATACCTTTCAGCATTTCATATAATGCTGGTTTGGTGGTAATGAACTCCTTTAGCTTTTTCTTATCTGTGAAGCTCTTTATCTGACCTTCTATTCTGAATGATAGCTTTGCTGGATAAAGTAATCTTGGTTGTAGGTTCTTGCTATTCATCACTTTGAATATTTCTTGCCACTCTCTTCTGGCCTGCATGGTTTCTGTTGAGAAATCAGCTGACAGTTGTATGGGTACTCCCTTGTAGGTAACTGACTTTCTTTCTCTTGCTGCTTTTAAGATTCTCTCTTTGTCTTTTGCTCTTGGCATTTTAATTATGATGTGTCTTGGTGTGGTCCTCTTTGGGTTCCTTTTGTTTGGGGTTCTCTGCGCTTCCTGGACTTGTAAGTCTATTTCTTTCACCAGGTAGGGGAAGTTTTCTGTCATTATTTCTTCAAATAGGTTTTCAATATCTTGCCCTCTCTCTTCTTCTGGTATCCCTATAATTCTGATGTTGGTACGCTTGAAGTTGTCCCAGAGGCTCCTTACACTATCTTCATATTTTTTGGAATCTTTTTTCTTTTTTCTTTTTCGGTTGGGTATTTTTTGTTTCTTTGTATTTCAAATCTTTGACTTGATTCTTGGGATCCTCTTGTCTGCTGTTGGATCTCTGTATATTATTCTTTATTTCAGTCAGTGTATGCTTAATTTCTAGTTGGTCCTTTTTCATATCCTCGAGGGTCTCACTCAATTTCTTGAGGGTCTCACTAAATTTATCAGCGGTTTCCATAAAATTCTTGAAAAACCTTATAAACGTGGTTTTGAACTCTATATCCAGTCCTTTGCTTTCCTCCATTTCTGTCATTTGTGACCTGTTTCTTTGTCTCCGCATTTTTTATGCTTCTCTGTGTTGGTAGAGTGGTTATGTGTGCTAGGTGTCCTGTAGGGCCCAGTGGCTCAGCCTCCCCCGTTACCTCAGGTGGACACTCTTGGTGCACCCCCTTGTGGGCTTTGTGCACAGTCTTGTTGTAGTTATGCCTTGATTGTTGTACTGGGAGGAGTTGACCTCCAGGCCAATTGGCAGTGAGAATCAGCTGTGTCTGCAGTGGGAGAACTTCTGTGCTGAAGACACCCTTCTGGGGCAAGACTTGCTTCAGTGGGGCTTTGGTGCTCACTGAGTCTGCCCCCTGGGTGTGTCCCTTATGGATCTGAGGAGTTGTAATCTGGATGGTCCCCCTCTGACCACTGGGTACACTGGCTCTTGGAGGTTACCCAGCAGGAACTATGAAGAGAACTGCAGATTCCTCTTCCTTTTTTGGAGTTTGGAGGTGCCCTGATGAGGCCCAGCTGTGAAGCAATGCAAGCTGCTGTGGGGCCTTGGGCCTTCTCTTGGAAGTTCTGGGTCTGTGGCCCAGCTGCAGTTTGTTAGGTAATTTTCAGGTTGCAAAGGGCCAGGGCATTCATATGCAAAAGCCTCTGCCGCAGCCTGGGTGGGGCGGGGTCTCAGGGAATCAAAGGGCAGAGAAAGGAACTATTGCGGATTCTCAGCTCTGCCCTAAGGGGCAGCGCGCGTCTCAGTGTCCTGATAATTTAATTGCTGCAAGCACCTCTGAGGGAAAGCCACCCTCGAGTTCCGAGTTCTGTCTGCTACCAGACAGTCCAGTTTCTCCCCGTATGAGTCCTGGGTCCCCAGAGACTTCCCGGAACTGGAGTTCAGAGCAGTCGGGAGCTTGTGACTCCCTCAAAAAGACAGCCGTGTCCTCAGGTACCAGCCCCTTTCCGAGCACTCTCGAGCCTCCATACCTTTGCACTTTACTTCCGCAGCTCCTGACCCTCAATGTGCTTTTCTCTTTCCTTCTAGTTGTAGAATTTCCACTCCGCCAGCCTTCCTGTAAGTTCTGGATGATGTCCATTTTGTCTTTTTATTGTGTTTTGAAGTTGTTGTAGAAGGTAGCAATTTTGGTGTTTCCCTATGCCGCCATCTTAGTTTCTCTATCTTCAGGACTTTAAGAGGCTAATATCTGACTCCTATGCCAAGAAATTCTGATTTAATTGGTATGGAGATTTTTGAAAATTCATTGGGTAATTCTAACATGTAACAAAATTTAAGAATGACAAGTATACTGATTAAAAGCACAAGCATATAAGTCATATAAATCTGGATTTAGTATATCCCTGTTTCCTCCTTAATAGCTATGTAACCTGGAGTAAGTATTTAAATTCTCTAAGCCTTAATTTTTTTATCTTTAAGGGAGAGGAAGAGACACTTGTAAAAGGTGTTGCATTGAGCAAAGGCATGATGCATTCTGGGAATAATGTGAAATGTATTAAGGCTGGAACATGGTGTGGGTAAGATAGATTCACAAGAGATGAGGCTGAAGACATTGTGGGAAGCCAGATCTTAAGAATCATGTGTTAACTTTATTTTTTATCTTTAAATTAATGGAGATTCCTAACATTAGTATTTGGACACTTGGATGTTTTACAAATAATTATGAATTATGTTATGGGAAAAGTAAAAACCAGATGCACATTTATTCTCACTGTAACAATACCCTTTCTCACTGGTATTGTGATATCTTTCCTTGAATGTTAGGAAATAGAGTCCAATGCAGCAGGTGTACTAGAAATGATTCATACTCTCCCATCCAGCTTATTTTGGGGACAGGTCACACTTATGGGTGGAGCATTACTAGTTGTGGGGATTAACAATTACTTTTATGTTGTGAGATGTGCTTTCAGAGCTATACCTATTATCCTTATCCATGATGAATTTCCACTTCAGTCCATGATAGAGCAACTGGTACTAAGATAGCCCTCCTGCAAAAAACATGAGTAAACAACCAGAATGGAGATATATATATATATATATATATATATATATATATATATATATATATATATAATTTCCAGAATTTATAAGACAAAATACTGAAGATTAGGGAGCTTTGCAGAAAAAGAGCTTCAAAAATCTCTGCAATACCACTGAGGTTTTAGCTGAATAGTAAGTTGCACATTTTTAAGTTAAGATTCACAAGGCTTGTCAAAGAACAATTAATTACTGTGAAAGAACAACTACCAAGGAACTATAAATTGAAGAACTACCAAAGAACTATAAACTGGACAACTACCAGGACTCCACAGAGCAGGGAGCCATTTGATATCCAACCAGCCAATGTAGAGAAACCCAATCTATATATATAAAACCCTAATATGCAAATAGACCAAACGGCAGAACAACTTAACAACCAAACAACCGGTTGCTATTACATGCGCTGACCATGTCGCGGCACCAGACCAAGGCAGAGCACTGGTCACTGTCATTGAGGTGAGCCTCTGGTGGTTACAGAAAATTTTTTGCTCCTGCTCGCCACTGTCCCACCTGGAGCTCATACCTACTGCTGGCACCAGCCATGCTTGCACCTGTTGCTGGTGCTCAGCACTGGTCCTGATCGCTCGGGACCATCAGCGGGTGCGAGAAGCGGCTGCGAGCAGTGGCTGCTGGCCCTGATCACCTCTCAGGGTTTCTTCACCTCCCTCTGCTCCTGAGGGGTGATCAAGAAAACAGTCCAAGTGCCCATCAATGCATGAGTTGATAAGAAAGCTTTGGAATTGTACATAGCTGTAAAAAGAAAGAACTCTTACCATTTGCAACATCATGGATGGACCTGGAAAATATTATGCTAAGTGAAATAAGCCGGTCAGAGGAAGGTAAGTAACACATGATCTCACTCATATATGGAATCTAGTGAACAAAATAAACGGATGAACACAATAAATCCAAAGACATAGAAGCATGGAACAGACTGTTGTACCTCAAAGGGAAGGCAGGGGAGGGTGAATGGATGGGAAGAGATCAACCAATGAACTTGTATGCATATTTGCATAATCTATGGACACTGACAACAGGGTGGTGAAGGCCTGGGGTGGGAGTGGGGAAAGGGCAGCTAGAAGAGGTCAATTGGAGAAAAAAGGGGATATATGTAATACTTTCAACAGTAAAGATTAAAGAAAAGCAGTGGTACTTTGGGTGACTGGGAATGGATACAGATAAACTGTCTGGGGGTGATAGATGTGTTCTATGTTTTGATTACAATGGTGGTACACAAGTGTATATATTTATCAAAATGCATCAAACTGTAAATGTAAAGTATGTGTATCTTAAATAATGAGTTAGGCAAAGTCTCAGTTGACATTATAGTGCCTCTACGTGTACATTATAGTTACAAGCAAGAAGAGTGCTAAGAGATGTTTTTGTTACTAATGACAAAATTATGGTGATTGGGGCAGAGCCATATTATGTCAGCTTTTATAAATTTTATATAAATTTTGGTTTTGACTTTGGCAGGAAACGTAATTCTAAACTTTAGGCTATAATACTCTTCAAAATAAATAATTAGCTACAATGGGAAGGTATTCAACGTTACGATATAAAGCTTAATTAAATGCTATCTCTTTATCATGCTATTTGACATTTTTGTGGTGAATTAAAAGTCTGTTTTCTTGAATGACATCTTTCATTTCAATTAGCTAATAAAGATAAAAAAGAATAAAGATCGAGTGAACTTGTGGGCACTTCATAGATTTGTAAACAGTGTCTAACTTAATTTCATTGTTCTTTTCAAAAAGAAATTCTAGGAATAATATAGGTTAATGTAGGGATACCTTGTGTCAGGGATACCAGAGGAGGGTATTGCAATAGTTCAGATAAGACATAATGAGCGTTTGAATTAAGGCAGTGAGGTGAAAATCAGAGAATAAGTTAAAGAGATATTTGTTAAGGTTTGGTTAGTCACAAATTTAATGACTACAATGGAATCTCTTGGGTGTTCCACCTCACTGAAAATAAAATTCTCCTCATGGCCTATAAGGTCCTATCTGGTATGGCCCCTGGCTATTTCCCAGCATTCCTGTTCTTCTTCTACTGCACACCATTGAGTGATCTTCTATCTTCAAACACAAGGCCATTGTCTCCTCAGACTTTGTACTTGCTGTTCTCCCAGCCTGAAGGGCTCTAGCTATATCTTCTCATGGCTTACTCCTCATCATTTAGGCCCCAGTTCAAATGTCAAGTCTTTGGAAAGCTCTTTTCTAACTATATCCCTGCCCAGTTACTTCATTACATTATCCTGTCGAACTTAACATGTATCATAATATAAGATTGTTGGTTTATTTATTGCCTGTCACAGTCACTGCCACTACAGTATAAAGTTTATAAGTGTACCTTGGATATCTTACTCCTCAGTGTAATCCAGTACCTAGAACAGTTTTTGGTACAACTGTTTGTGGGATGGATACATGGGAGTATGCTTGCCACATATTTGAATGTTTCAGAACAATGAAGCTTATGAATAACAAATCATCAAAATATGTACTCATAAAATTTATAAATATACATATTTTGATTATGTAAACTCTACTGTTTTAGAATGACTCCAAGTTACAACTGAGAGGATAGATATCATTATCATCCTCTTTATTGTCTTATTGCACTTTTCACCACTGAAACTGTTTCCTGCCATTTTAATGCATTTATTCAGCACTTACTCTGAACCTTTGGAACTAGGAAGATGAAGAAAGTCACAATTCAATAGGTGCAAAATAAGATGCATGTGAAAAGTATTGTGGAAGTGCTGAGGGAGGAGAAATAATCCGTATTTCAAAGAGGGATTGAGAAACGGAAAATCTTTGAAAAGTACTTGACATTTCAGCTTGGTCTAAATGAAAATAGAAATATATGAAGTAGAGAGAAGGGAAGAGCATCTGTAGCAGAGGGAAAAACTTGAGCAAAGTCAAGGGTTATAGAAGCTGAGGAAGTCATTGTGGTGACTAAAGAATACTGTGTGCTAGAGAGTGATAGAAAGTGGTATTGGAAAAATATGTTGAAGTTTAATAAGAAGAACCTCCAATGCCAGGTCAAGAACTTTATCTAGTAGGTAGAAGAACCATAAAAAGATTTCATCTAGCAATGTGACATGACAAGATCTGTAATTTAAAAGGTAACTCTTGCAGCAGGGGATGAGAGAGTAACACTAAAGGCATGAAGATTTGTTGAAACAAGAAATGAGATAAAATTAGGCAATGGCAATATAAATAGGGAGAAAAGGACTGATTTCTGAATTAGAATTGATGGGTCTTGGGATCTGTAGAGAAGTGAGGGAACAAGAGAAGGTAAAGCTAACTCTGAGTTTCTGGTTGGCAGTCTTGTAGCTGTGACCTGCAATTGATTGGCCTTCCTGGTTCCCCTCATTTCCTTCATGGACTTTTCTCCCAAACTTTAACTCTTGGCCAGGGGTCTCCTTGTACTTTGGGCTCATTAATACCTCTTTTCACTCACCGGATATTGAATCTGCTACTAATCAATCTGCATGAGTAACCTTTCCTTTTCCTCCGTGTCAGCAGCTGAGTATCTTACAGAATGATTCAATACACTCTCAATTCTGTCAAAACTGTTTCAGGATACCTAGAGAGCTATTTCACTGCCTCATAGGTTTGCACATCTTCTAACAACCTGCTGTAATTCTTTAATTTATTCAACTTTTTCTTATCCTCTGTATCTACTTATATCAGTCCATAGATGATATCAACTCCATCCTCAGTGGTCTCTAAGGGTTTGTTCTTAGTCTTCCTGTAAGATGTAGATTTCTGACTGAGGATTAAATACTGAAATGAATAATGTAGAGAGAGAAAGAGTGTATAAGGGTGGTTTCTTATTTCTCAGAACTTAAAACTTACACGAAGAGATGAGACTATCTTTTCTCCCTTTCCTTTCTTCCTCCTCCCTTTCTCTCTCCCTTCTTCCTTGCCCCTCTTCCTTTCTCAATTAAATTAACTTAAGTATAAATACTGTGAAGGCAGTGAGAGTACAAAGAAAAATAAACTATAAAGGTTTCTGATCACAAAACAATCTACAATCATATGGCACAGAAGTAAAGCCTGGATATAACAGGGAAGGCCTCCGAGAGGAACCAGTTACATTAAAGAAATAACTATTGTTAGTAGGTAGTCATGTAAAAACTTTCATAAACATCTTGATTTGAGGAAATTGACTAGCACAAAAATATCAGTATACTAATGAATAAATTTTAAAAATTTGGGGTAGATGCAAAGGTGGTTTTGAGATTATGAATAAACTTGGACTGTGTCAAAGAGAATATAATATTCTAGGGATATGTGGTAGGACTCTCTCTTTAACTGTCTTATTTATCAATGGTTGGATTAAGTCATACAAAGCTGGTTATCTAAGTTATAGACAGCGAATAGGATTTTATTAGACAGCATGTTATATCAAGATGAAAGATAAACATGGAAGTATAAAACGTCTGAGTAAAATATAACAAAATAAAATTGAATTTAGATTAAAAAATACACTAAGATAACATCAGGGTAACCTGCTGTGACAGGTGATTCATGGAAAAGTTCTTGCAGGTCTTGTAGTTAGTGCCCATGATACCTGTGTGACTTGCTACATTGCTGCTAAAAAGTCAGTTGAATACCCTATTCTACATCAGTGAAAAAAGATCACAGACAGCAAGCATTGTCCTACAACCAGCATTAGCTAAACCACGTGTCAAGTCAAATGTTCAGTTCTGTGCTCCCTATGTTTACAAGGTCATATATAAACTAGAACCTGCTCTGAGAATACCACTCATGGTGTTACAGAAACCATATCATATAGGAACTAGATAAGAACTGCCTACAAGAAAAATCTGAAACAGTACTTCAAACTTTTGAAAGATCATGAAAGAGTGGATAGGTTTGCCGTTTCTTGTTCTAGAGAACATGCACAGCATCACTGGGTACACATTTTGATGAGGATAATTTGGAGAATTATCAGAGAGAATTTTCAGTAGGTTATTCTAGAAACAATTGAGGCAGCTTCCATCATCTCCACAATCAATGCCTTTCACTGAGAGTGCTCCAACAAAGTCTAGATAGATGGCCAGAGCTCGTCAGAGCTGTAATTAAATGAAGTCCTGTAGGTTTGGAGAGCTAGTAGAGATTATCTACAAGCTTTCATCCAATGCCAGACCCAAACACAGCCTGATTTTTATTTATCTATTTATTTATTTTTAAAATATATTTTTATTATTTATTTATTTTTTATTTATTTTTATTTTTTATTTTATTGCTTAAAGTAATACAAAGGGTATTACATATGTGTCCATTTCCCCCCCCTACCCCGCCCTAGACAGTCCCCTAGCCTATTTCCTCCTAGTAAAAGAAGTTTCACAAAATGTTTCTTAAAATAATAATAGAATTATAAAGAGCAGAGTGGAGGGAAGACTATACAATATTTTTTCCAGTGTATTATAAAGAATGTATAGTTTCTTAAGAACATAAGGCAAATTTTGGTAGACATTTTGGAAGTTGTTTTAAATTGATCAAAGCTAAGAATGAAATTCATTACTTTATTTTAATACCAAGGTGAAAAGGTAAATAGGAATATATGCCATGCACCCTTTTGAAATAGTTAATTGTCATATTGCATAATGTGAAAAGGATATAAAACACCTCATAGGTACTTTATTCCACAAATACTAATGTTTAGCACACACAGGCCACTTTATATTTGCCAAGTGCTTCTTTATGAGTTATTAATTTGTCTTCACAACAACCATGGGAAAACAATGAAGTTATATTTTTACTTAGCTGCTGAAAAAATTAAGGCCACAGATATGCAGAGTTGCCAAGTTTTGGTTTTTTTATTTTTTATTTATTTATTTATTTTTTTTATGCTTGTTTTGATACTATATTTACAGACAGTGTATCCAAGGAACCAGTAGGTGATGTAATTAATTCATTAACATTTCCCTAAATATCAGGCTACTCTTTATTTCTGAGTTTTTTTCATTAAATTTAGCTGATAATTATAATTATTATTGGAACAATAGATTTTTTAAAATGTGTAACATTTTTTTGCAGGCCACAAAGAAGCTTTAAATGATTAAATACCATTTATTGGACAATCCTATATAATAAAAGGCTAATATGCCAATTAACCGAATGGCGGAACAACTGATGGCTATGATGCACACTGACTACCAGAGGGCAGACACTCAAAGCAGGAGCTGCCCCCTGGTGGTCAGTGCACTCCTGCAGGGGGAATGCCACTAAGCCAGAAGCCAGGTTCATGGCTGGCGAGTGCAGTGGTGTGGCGGGAGCCTCCCCTGCCTCCACAGCAGCTAGACGAGCAGTAAGGAGCAGTAAGCAGGCAGGTGGTAAGGAGCGAGGGGTTCCAGATTGCGAGAGGGATGTCTGACTGATGGCTTAGGCCTGCTCCCCATGGGCCTAAGCCATCAGTCGGACATCCCCTGAGGGCTTCCGGACTGCGGGAGGGCACAGGCCTTGCTGTGAGACCACCGCCCGAAGGCACGAATTTCGTGCACTGGGCCTCTAGTGTTAAATAAGTGCTCTTAACTACTCTATACACCTCAAACAGTTTATAAATCCAAGGAAAAAAACCCAAGCCAATTTTTTTTTTTTTTTTTACCATTGGCTTAATAAAGTTGAAGTTCATGAAATAGTTCCTACAATCTATTACTTCACATGCAAAATTATTTTAAATTACTGTGTTAGCACTGACATTCAGAATAGCATCTACTGGAAAACAACCAAAAAAAATCCCAGAGATTTGGTGCAATCATTACAATGAAAATAAACAACCAGTCGGCACTTCTATGGCTGGCAATTTTATTAAAATACATTATATATCTTTTTCAAAACTTCACCAGAATTTGCACCAGTGATATCAACTTTCAAAAAAACTCTCTACAATTTAACTATTGCTTATTTCATATTATTCAATATTGTCAGTCATTTTATTTTTGCTGGTCTAATAGAGATAAAATTACATCAGATTAAAGTTTCAATTTGCCTTTTATTGGTAGCCAATCCAGTTGTGAATCTTTTAAAATGTTTATTCACCATTTGTGTATTCTTTTTTTTTATTGCTTAAAGTATTACAAAAAGTATTACATATGTCTCCTTTTTTTTTCCCCCCGCCCTTGACAATCCCCTGGCCTCCCCTACCCCCCAGTGTCTTATGTCCATTGGTTATGCTTATATGCATGCATACAAGTCCTTTGGTTGATCTCTTACCCACCCCCCTCCTGCCCTCCCACTCTCCCCGGCCTTCCTGCTGTAGTTTGACAGTCTGTTCGAGGCAGCTCTGCCTCTGTATCTATTTTTGTTCATAAGTTTATAATGGTCTTTATTATCCAGAAATGAGTGAGATCATGTGGTATTTTTCCTTCACTGACTGGCTTATTTCACTTAGCATAATGCTCTCCAGTTCCATCCATCTGTTGGAAATGGTAAGAGTTCCTTCTTTTTTATAGCAGCATAGTATTCCATCGTGTAGATGTACCACAGTTTTCTAATCCATTCATCTACAGATGGGCACTTAGGCTGTTTCCAGATCTTAGCTATGGTGAATTGTGCAGCTATGAACATAGGGGTGCATATATCCTTTCTGATTGGTGTTTCTAGTTTCCTGGGATATATTCCTAGAAGTGGAATCACAGGGTCAAATGGGAGTTCCATTTGTAGTTTTTTGAGGAAACTCCATACTGTCTTCCATAGTGGCTGCACCAGTCTGCATTCCCACCAGCAGTGCACAAGTGTTCCTTTTTCTCCACATCCTCTCCAGCACTTGTCGTTTGTTGATTTGTTGATGATAGCCAGTCTGACAGGTGTGAAATGGTACCTCATTGTTGTTTTGATTTGCATCTCTCGGGTGATTAGTGACTTTGAGCATGTTTTCATATGTCTCTTGGCTTTCTGAATGTCCTCTTTTGAAAGGTGTCTATTTAGGTCCTTTGCCCATTTTTTGATTGGATTGTTTATCTTTCTTTTGTTAAGTTGTATGAGTTCCCTGTAAATTTTGGAGATTAGGCCCTTATCAGATATGACATTGGCAAATATGTTTTCCCACACAGTGGGTTTTCTCATTGTTTTGTTGATGGTTTCTTTTGCTGTGCAGAAGCTTTTTATTTTGATGTAGTGCCATTTGTTCATTTTCTCTTTAGTTTCAAGTGCCCTAGGAGCTGTATCAGTGAAGAAATTGCTTCGGCATATGTCTGAGATTTTGTTGCCTTTGGATTCTTCTAGAATTTGTATGGTTTCCTGTCGTACATTTAAGTCCTTTATCCATTTTGAGTTTATTTTTGTGTATGGTGTAAGTTGGTGGTCTAGTTTCATTTTCTTGCATATATCTGTCCAATTTTCCCAACACCATTTATTGAAGAGACTATCTTGGCTCCATTGTATGTTCTTGCCTCCTTTGCCAAATATTAATTGAGCATATTGGTTCGGGCCGATTTCTGGGCTCTCTATTCTATTCCATTGATCTATATGCCTATTCTTGTGCCAGTACCAGGCAGTTTTGAGAACAGTGGCTTTGTAATACATCTTGATATCTGGTATTGAGATCCCACCTATTTTTTTCTTTTTCAGGATTGATTGCTGGAGCTATTCGGGGTCTTTTTTTATTCCAGATGAATTTTTGGAGAGTTCGTTCTAGATCTCTGAAGTATGCTGTTGGTATTTTAATGGGAAGTGCATTGAATTTATAGATTGCTTTGGGTAGTATGGACATTTTAATGATGTTGATTCTACCAATCCATGAACACGGTATGTTCTTCCATCTGTTTATGTCTTCCTCTATCTCTTTTTTCAACGTCCTGTAGTTTTCTGAGTAGAGGTCTTTTACCTCTTTAGTTAAGTTTATTCCTAGGTAGCTTAATTTTTTTGGTGCGATGGTAAACGGGATTGTTTTTATAATCTCTCTTTCTGAAAGTTCACTATTGGTGTATAGAAATGCCTCAGATTTCTTGGGGTTAATTTTGTATCCTGCTATATTGCCAAATTCATGTATTAAGTCTAGTAGCTTTTTGATGGAGTCTCTAGGGTTTTGTATGTATAATATCATGTCGTCTGCAAATAAGGACAGTTTTGCTTCCTCTTTTCCAATTTGGATGCCTTTTATTTCTTCTTCTTGCCTAATTGCAATGGCTAACACTTCCAGTACTATGTTGAACAGGAGTGGTGAGAGGGGGCATCCCTGTCTTGTTCCTGTTCTTAGGGGAAATGGTGTTAGTTTTGTCCATTGACTATGATGCTGGCTGTGGGCCTGTCATATATGGCTTTTATTATGTTGAGGTATGATCCTTCTACTCCCACCTTGCTGAGAGTTTTTATCAAAAATGGGTGTTGAATTTTGTCAAATGCTTTTTCTGCATCAATTGATATGACCATGTGGTTTTTTTCTTTCAATTTGTTTATGTGATGTATCACGTTTATTGATTTGCAGATATTGTACCATCCTTGCATCCCTGGGATAAATCCTACTTGGTCATGGTGTATGATCTTTCTGATGTACTGCTGGATCCGATTTGCTAAGATTTTGTTGAGGATTTTGGCATCTATGTTCATGAGGGATATTGGCCTGTAATTCTCTTTCATTGTGTTGTCTTTACCTGGTTTTGGTATTAGGGTGATGCTGGCTTCATAGAATGAGCTTGAAAGTGTTCCTTCCTCTTGAATTTTTTGTAGTAGTCTGAGGAGGATAGGTTTTAGTTCTTCCTTGAATGTTTGGTAAAACTCCCCTGTGAAGCCTTCTGGTCCTGGGCTTTTGTTTGCTGGAAGCTTTTTGATGACTGCTTCAATTTCTTCCATAGTTATTGGCCTGTTGAGATTTTTAGATTCTTCCTGATTGAGTTTTGGAATGTTGTATTTTTCTAGGAATTTGTCCATTTCCTCCAGGTTGTCTAGTTTGTTGGAGTAGAGCTGTCCATAGTATTTTTTAACAATCATTTGTATTTCTGTGGGGTCTGTTGTTATTTCGCCTCTATCATTTCTGATTTTGTTTATTTGGGTCCTCTCTCTTTGCTTCTTGGTGAGTCTGGCTAGAAGTTTGTCAATCTTATTTATCCTTTCAAAGAACCAGCTCTTGGTTTCATTGATTTTCTGTATTGTTTTTTTGGTCTCTATGTCATTTATTTCTGCTCTAATCTTTATTATCTTCTTCCTTCTGCTCACTCTGGGGTTTTCTTGTTGCTCTCTTTCTAATTCTTTGAACTGTAGATTTAGATGATTTACTACCATTTTTTCTTGTTTTTTTGAGATAGGCCTGTAGAGCTATAAACTTCCCTCTCAGGACTGCTTTCATTGCGTCCCAAAGGTTTTGGATTGTTGTGTTTTCATTGTCATTAGTTTCCAGGATTTTTTTAATTTCTTCTTTGATCACATTGGTAACCCAATCAATATTTAATAACGTGCTATTCAGTTTCCAAGTGTTTGAGTATTTTGAGTTGTTTTTGTTGTAGTTTATTTCTAATATTATGGCCTTGTGGTCTGAGAAGATGCTTGGTATGATTTCAATCTTCTTGAATTTGGGGAGACTTTGTTTGTGACCCAATATGTGGTCTATTTTTGAAGATGTTGCATGAGCATTTGAGAAGAATGTATATTTTGTGGCTTTGGGGTGAAGTGTTCTGAAGATGTCAATTAAGTCCATCTGATCTAGTGAGTCATTTAGGATTGCTGTTTCTTTGCTGAGTTTTTGTCTAGCGGATTTATCCAGTGATGTCAGTGGTGTATTAAAGTCCCCTACTATGATTGTATTGTTGTCGATCTCTCCCCTGATATCTTCCAGGAGTTTTCTTATGTATGTGGGTGCTCCTGCATTGGGTGCATATATGTTTATCAGGGTTATATCCTCTTGTTGTATTGATCCCTTTAGTATTATAAAGTGGCCTTCCTTATCTCTTGTTATGGCCTTCACTTTGAGGTCTATTTTGTCTGATATAAGTATTGCTACCCCAGCTTTTTTTTCATTTCCATTTGCCTGAAAGATATTTTTCCATCCCTTCACTTTCAGTCCGTGTGAGTCCCTTCTAATGAGGTGGGTCTCTTGTAGACAGCAAATATATGGGTCATGTTTTTTTTATCCATTCAGCCACTCAATGTCTTTTGATTGGACCATTTAGTCCATTTACGTTTAAAGTTATTATTGAAAGGTAGTTGTTTGTAGCCATTTCTATTTTTTTGTGTGTGTGTGGCTGTTTTCTTTCTGGGCTTTTTATTTCTTCTTTTTACACCAGTCCCTTTAGCATTTCTTGCATTGCTGGCTTGGTGGTGATAAACTCCCTTAGCCTTTTTTTTGTCTGTGAAGCTTCTTATTTCCCCTTCAATTTTGAATGATAGCCTTGCTGGATAGAGTATTCTTGGATTCAGTCCTTTGCTTTGCATCACTTTGTAAATTTCTGTCCATTCTTTTCTGGCCTGATGTGTTTCTGTTGAGAAATCATTTGATAATCTGATGGGGGATCCTTTGTAGGTAACTCTCTGTTTCTCTCTTGCAGCCTTTAAGATTCTGTCTTTGTCTTGTACATTTGCCATCGTTATTATGACGTGTCTTGGTGTGGGTCTTTTGGGGTTCATCTTGCCTGGGACTCTCTGTACTTGTGCAACTTTTTTATTCCCCATATCTGGGAAGTTTTCTGTCATTATTTCTTCAAATAGATTTTCTAATTCTTGCTGCTCTTCTTGTCCTTCTTGCAGCCCTATTATATGTATATTACTTCGTTTCATGTTGTCCTGAAGCTCGCTTAGGCTCTCCTCCTGCTTTTTAATTTTTTTCTCCAGTTGCTGTTCAGATTGAGCTTGTTTCTCTGCCTTATCTTCTAATTCACTCATTCGGTACTCTGCTTCTTCTAGTCTGCTGTTGAAACTTTCCATGGTGTTTTTGATTGTAGCTATATCACTTTTCATTTCTTCCTGATTCTTGCATAGGTTGTTGATTTTCTCATCCATCTGGTGAATGAATTGTACAACCATTATTCTGAATTCTTTTTCTGTCATGTTGCATGCTTCAACTTCATTAATGTCCTTTCTTGGCGACTCCTCATTGTCTTTCCTCTGGGTGTTGTTTCGTCTCTTCATTCTGATTATCTCCCGATGGTTCAAATGTCCTAATGTCGAGTTGCGTGGGCCTGGGCCCTGTGCAGTGGGAGCCTCCCACCACCCTAGTGTCACTGAAGAGCTCTGACACTAAGATGTGTGGTTGTTGTGGGTTGGTGGGAACCAGGCTCGCTCAGAGTCAGTGTTGTCAGCGCTCAATGTGGCCTCGTATGCGCCCTTAGAATCAGGGACCCTGCCTGCACCATGCTGAAACAGAGCCCCCCCTGAAGCGTGTTGAAAACCAGAGCCCCCTAGCGTACACCAGGAGTCAGAGTTCCCCAGAATCCAGTATCAGAGTCTCTGTTGCTTCGCGCGACCTTGCCTTGATAATCAGGGTCCCTGTGTGCCCTTGCACCAGGAATTGGAGTCACTGGCTCTTAGTATGAATGCACAGGAAATCAGGATCTCAGGCGCAGGTGAAAAGAAACACGGTCAAGTCACTGGTGCTTGGTGCTGCCACCTGCCCAGAGAATCGGGGTCCCTGGGCCTGTGATACGTGGGACAAATTCCCGGTGTTAGCGCGATTGCTCCCAGCCCAGGGCTCAGAAGCTGGCAGTGCGAGTAGGATCAGTTCCAAGGTGCTTGAGCACTTCCAGGCTAAAGTTCCTGGAGCGCTGAGGCCCCGGCAAGGGGTGGGTCTATCAGTTAGTTACTCTGGCGCTGCCAGCAAGCCTGCGGGAAGGGGGGATGGGCTCTGTTACTCATGGATCTGCCGCGGGGATTTCTGAACTTTTGGTGTCCGCAGGTCTGTAGCTGTGGTCACAGGTCTCTGTCCCCAGTGGCTGCAGGGTCCTGGTATGCGTCTGAGATCAGACTGCCATCTGTGTATTCTTTACTGTGCAATACATATTTATATTTTTTGCCCACTTTCCTAGGGATTATTTGACTTTTCTTATTGATTTGTTGTATTTTTAAATATATCATGGATAGTAAACTTTTTTGGGTATAGTTGTGACAATGCCTTCTCTAAGTTTATTGGGTGTTTTTTTATTTTTTGAATGTGGAGTATAAGCTAATATTTTATTAAATAACAAAGTCATTTAAATCATGTCTGTCTATAGTAAAGGCTTGTTTTATGCAACACAATTAACATTGGTAGATAGCAGATTAACCAGAAAGGTTAAAGTGGACAATCAGAAACATAAATATAATAAATAATACAAGCAGGAAAAACAGATTTGGGAAGTTGAAGGGGTTTTGGTAAATACAGCCCAAGTATGGGATAACTGGAAAGCAGGTCAGTAGCTTCTGAAAGTCAGTCCATATTCAGTACGTTTCGCAGAGAAAATGTTCTGCTAATCATTTCTTAATACCAAGGAGTTAAATTCATCAATTTTGCCTTAAACTATGTTAGTAGGTTTTAAGTCTTATTTAAGGAGTCTTATTTTGAATCTTCTCTACCAATGGTGATAAAGATATTCTCTTATATTTCCTTTAAAAATCTGAAAGATTTGCTTTTCACATATATAAATTTAATTCATCTAGAATATACTTTTGTGTGTAATGTACAGATACATTTTTAAATGAATAATTTATTTTTTATACAATTTATTGACTAGTCTCTTTCTCAATAATCTGCATGTTATTGTCATATGTGGGTACATGTAGATCTGTTTCTGGATTCTCTATTATATTTCTTTTATTTATTTTCCTATATTTGTGCAAATCCATCACTGGCTGAGGTAATACAGTTTAATAATAAACCTTGATTTCTGGTAGAAATATTTTATTATCTTATTCCTCCCTTCCCCATTTAGGAGTGTCTTTGCTGTTCTTAGCACTTTGCCCATATACATTATAGAATTAACTTGTTGAATTTCTCAAGTGTTTAGCTTGGATTTGAGTTTAATTTTATTACCTCTAAGATTAATTTGAGGAAAACTGCTATATCATCTACAATATGCTATTTTATGTATGAATGTGGCATATTAATCAACCTAGGCATTTATAACTGTATGTTTCAATTCCGTATGGAATCTTCTTATTCTATCTAGAGAATACCTTTTAAAACCTTTATTTAGTTCAGGCCTGAATTAATTTTTTCTTTTCTGAAAATGTCTTTATTTAGTTTTTATTTTTGAGGACTATTCTGTTGAGTATAGCAGTTTTTAATGGCAGGATTTTCTTCCAGCATTTTGAAATATCATTCCATTGTCCTTTAGCTTTCACTTTTTTGTTGTGGGGAAGTCAGTTATTAGTCTTATTGATGCTCATTTGAAGGTGAGTATCTTTATTCTCTGATGGGATATAGAACCCATGGTGTGCTTCAGTGTAGTATTTTAAATTGTATCTTGCCTGAAGTTTGGCATACATTCTGAATATATGGCTTATTAACATATAGGTATATTTTCTAATATATGCTGGATATATTCTAAATTACTAGTAGTTCCTTTAGTTTTGTATATTCAACAGTTAATCTTAGTCATGGAGTTCTTAAGTTCAATCATTCTATTTTTCAGTTTAGAATTTCCACTTTTATAATTTATGTTCTCTTCTGAAATTGATCATCTTGTTTTTTATTTTTTTGAAATATTAAGCATAGTTATTTTTAAGTTCTTAGTTGATAACTTTATTACTCAGATCTTCTGTGGGTCTGCTTCTATGTTATATTATTTCTCTTAGGTTTTAATGTGATTAATTATATTCCTGGTTATTAGTATTTTTGTTGCTAAATTATAGTCATTGCATAAAAAAATATATAAAGATAACTTGAGGCTTAGGGTAATGTTACCAGAGAAAATTTATGTCTGTTTCTGACAGGTGGCTAAGGGTTTTAGTAGTCAAGGTTTCCTTTAATTCAAATAGGGCTTTAGATCATTTGAGACTGGTTTATTTTGTTCACCCTTATTCCAGAGTCTAGGAGAGCTGCCAGTTACTTCCCAGTTGGCAGGTTCTGAACTTGAATTTTTTTCAGTCTTGTCTCACGTGTCTACTAAAAGCTTTGCTCAGCTTTTCAGCTCTTTGTTTTGGAAATAACAAAGACATACAGGGGAAAAGATTCAAATGTAGGTTGATTTGTCTGGTTTTTTATTCTCTTCTGAATTTTGGCTTCAAAATTTTTTACTTTCTTGTTGTATTTCCAATTAATTAAAATATTAAAATACCTTGCCCACATTTAATAGCTATTTTAAGTTAGAGAGTTGATTTGAAATATCTTGTCTACTACTATTAAAAACAGAACTACCTTCTACTTATTTTAATAATTCTCTCTCTCTCTCTCTCTCTCTCTATATATAATATATATATATATATATATATATATATATATATATATATATATATATATATATATACTAGAGGCCCGGTGCACAAAAATTTGTGCACTCGGGGGGGGAGGGGGGGTCCCTCAGCCTGGCCTGTGCCCTCTCGCAGTCTGGGACCCCTCGGGAGATAACAATCTGCTGGCTTAGGCCTGCTCCCGGGTGGCAGAGGGCAGGCCCAATCCCTAGGTGCAGCCCCTGGTCGGGCTCAGAGCAGGGCTGATTGGGGAGTTGGGGCGCCGCCCCCTGTCACACTCAAGGCAGGGTCGATGGGGAGGTTGTGGAGCAACCCCCTGTCACACACAGAGCAGGGCCCATCAGGGGGGTTGGGGCTCTGTACCCTGTCACACACAGAGCAGGGCCCATCAGGGGGTTGGGGTGCTGCCCTCTATCACCCACAGAGCAGGGCGGATCAGGGGGTTGGGGCGCCGCCACTCTCACACTCAGGGCAGGGCCGAGGGGGAGGTTATGGCTCTACCCCGTCACACAAAGAGCAGGGCCCGTGGGGGGGGGAAGCTCCCCCCTATCAGGCACAGAGCAGGGTGGATAGGGAGGTTGTGGCCCCGCCCCCTGTCACACACAGAGCCGCAGGGCGATCAGGGGGTTTGGGTGCTGCCCCCTGTCACGCTGATTCCAGTGCCGGGAGGCCTCACGGCTCCGCTGATCCCGGTGCTGGGAGGCATATTACCCTTTTACTATATAGGGTAGAGGCCTGGTGCACGGGTGGGGCCGGCTGGTTTGCCCTGAAGGGTGTCCTGGATCAGGGTGGGGGTCCCCACTGGGGTGCCTGGCCAGTCTGGGTGAGGGGCTGAGGGCTGTTTTCAGGCTGGAGGTGACTGAACTCCCAAACGCTCCTTTTTTCCTTTTTTTTTTTTTTTTTAAATTCTGTGCCAGCTTTAGCTTGAGGCTTGGCTCCAGCTCTTAGGCCTCCGGCTGAAAGTAGGTTTCTGGCCTTTGCTTACAATGTTGCGAATCTGCTGGCTGAAGTTGGGCGTATTTGTTACAGAGTTTCTTAAACTGCCAGCTCAGAGGCAGCGGCAGGCGGGGACGTTGGTTTCCTCCGTCACTGAGGCAACCAAGCCTCATGTTAGTTTCAAGCTGCCTGGCTGCCGGCCGCCATCTTGGCTGACAGTTAATTTGCATATCTCGCTGATTAGCCAATGAAAAGGGTATCGGTCGTACGCCAATTACCATGTTTCTCTTTTATTAGATAGGATGTATATATGTGTGTGTGTGTGTGTGTGTGTGTGTGTGTGTGTGTGTGATTTCAAGATAATTTATTTATTTTCCAAATCTGACTGGTCATTTTTGATAGTATCTCATTCCTTTATTACATGTCATGATTTCTCTCTCTCTATAAAAACATTCGATTTATAATTATTTTACAGTCTACAACTAATACTTTCAGAGCTTTAAGAGCTAGGGGTTTAATTCTGTGGTTTGTTTCTGCTAATTTTCATAACTGGTAGAGTATTTCTTCATGTTCTTAGTAAATTTTTTGTTGTTATGAGTTTATATTTTGTTGAACTTCTTCTGTAGGAGGTTTGAGACTAACATGGGGGTACTTTGCTCCAGAAAGAACTTATACTTGTTCCTGGTGGGCACTATTTGATGCTATTAAGTTGGTACCACTCTTACATAATACTTAAGCTTCTCACTACACAGATGGTATAGATTTGAAATTGTGACCTGAGTAATAGCTGATCTACTGGGAAAAATTTCAGGAGGAACTCATAATTTGTGTGAAAGTGAATATATATATATATATATATATATATATATATATATATAATTTTTTTTTTTTTCACCTAGGTCCTGATGAAGACAAACTAGTCCTAATGGATTTTCAAGGCTAGTAGGCAGATGTTTTCAACATATTTTTACTAGTGTTATAACACCTTTGAGGTCCCAAATTAATGATGTTAACAAATCTCATGGGTCCTTCAGTGGGATATGACTGTGCCTAGATGTCCTGAATGTGTTGGGTAATGAAAAACACATCTAACACATCCAAGAATGAATAAAACAGCATATTAAAAGATCTGTAAAATAATTGTTTAAGCCAGGAACAATACTTACAATGATTAGGAAGGTAATGTAAAGGTCTGAAGTCACTAAAAATAAGACAATAATAAAGAGCTAATATGCAAATAGTCATCACGCCCTCATGCTGTCATGCTATAATGGCTCAGACACTCAACCCTGGGGAGAGAGTGATGGGGACCAGCCAGGCACAAATGAGCTCATGAGAGAGGAATGGGGACCAGCCAGGTTGCGGCCCAAGAGAGGGACAAACTTGGACCCCATGGTTCCAGGTGCCAGCAGCAGGGGCTGCGGCCCAGGAGAGGGACAAGCTGCCTGTCCTGTGGTCTCAGGCACCTGCGGCTGTGGCACGGTGAAGCTGCCCATCCACGGTCCCCTGCTGCTGTGGCTGGCCTGGGGGAAGGTGACTCAGGTCCTGGGTGCCTGTGGCCAGCCAGAGGGAGGGAAGCCCGGGTCCCAGGTGCCTGCAACTGGCCAGAGGAGGGAATCCTGGGTCCTGGGTGTGGGGTGAGGCAGAGGTAGTTAGGGGCAATCAGGCCAATAAGGGAGCAGTTAGGGGCGATCAGACCAGCAGGGGAACAGTTAGGGGTGATCAGTCAGGCAGAGGTGGATAGGAGCAATCAGGCAGGCAGAGGTGATTAGGGGCAATCAGGCAGGCAGGCTGGCAACCAGTTAGGAGCCAGAGGTCCTGGATTGTGAAAGGTAGTCAGATATCCCTTGAGGGGTCCCAGAGTGGAGAGGGTGTAGGCTGAGCTGAGGGACAACCCCCATGCATGAATTTTGTGCACCGGGCCTCTAGTAAGACAATGAGAGGAGATAGATACACTATCTAAAGGTTCAAATTTCAAAAAGGAGATGACCGAGAGAGCATATCCTGGAAGTAGTTGACCCAGAAACTGCTAGGATTTTATCTTGGCCTATACTAACAAATATTTTGAATATTCATATATATTCATATATATCCTATCTAATAAAAGAGTAATATGCAAATTGACTGTCACTCCAACACACAAAGATGGCTGTCCCTATGTGGTCAAAGATGACTGCCCCCATGTGGACACAAGATGGCTGGCATGGGAGGGTAGTTAGGGGTGACCAGGCCAGCAGGGGAGGGCAGTTAGGGGCAATTCGGCCAGCAGGGGAGCAGTTAGGCATCGATCAGGCTGGCAGGGGAGTGGTTAGGGGTGATCAGGCAGGCAGGCAGGCGAGTGGTTGGCAGCCAGCAGTCAGGATTGGGCCTAAACGGGCAGTTGGACATCCCTCGAGGGGTCCCAGAAAGGGTGCAGTCTGGACTGAGGGACACGCCCCCCCCCGCCCCGTGCATGAATTTTGTATATGCTTAAATATGTGCTAATGTTTTCCGATATACTGTGACAACATCTAATTTCACATTTATATGTCATTTATAACAGTTTTACTTACCTAGGCTTATGTATTTAAAACCTTATACTTGGTATAGCCTTCGGTCTATATGTTTTCCAAGATGCAGAAATATCTTTAGCATACATTAAAAATCATTGTCATGGAGCAAGGATTTCCTAATCATAGCAAATTGAGGGAGTTTGGATAAAGAATCAGTTCCATAAATTAGGGATTCTAGAGGCTACAATTAACAGTATTCATGATTTAGAGAACAAAAGTTCTATTAAAACATTGTGCATAAAATGATTCCACCACTAATTCATGTTATATGATGATGAGAGAAATGAGGTGAAATAGAAGATTAATGAAAAAAAAATCAATGGTAATTTCTGTCTTCATACTAAATAAGAGTCAATTTGTATTATCACTATTAGCATCTAAGTGTAAATGGAAATAAGATCAGGTCTAGAGGGAAAAGTTGTGTTGCATTTTATGGCTCAATGTAGGCAAAGCATAGTGCTTAATTCCACAGCTTTACTCTATGGTGTGACCACACACTGTTTTCTCTACATATAGCCTATATATTCACAGACTCTATATATCAGAAAAAGGTGCTGCAGAAATATATTTCTTATTTAATTTCTACTATTCTTTTAAATGGCAGTTTGCAGAATGCATCTGGGTGTACAGCTAATGACCCATGAGCAATAAGCAACTGTTTAAGTAAAATGCACTGTGAAAAAGCTTTTACCAAACAGCATTTTAATATTTTAAATAGATTTTCCATTGCAAGCTCTTTGTAACTGGATTAGTTCTCTGATGTGTTCTGACAGAGCTGTGGTTAGGGATACTCCATTAACTTTGTCTGTCATCTTATTTTCCCGAGTATCCAGCAGAACACCCTTATATTTCATAATTTGTATTGCTATCAGTGCTGATTTGTAAATGTGCAAATTATAATTAACAGTGGCTACTACTTCTATTAAATATTAAATCATTCTTGCAGCTTATATTTTCCACAGCAGATGGAGCCCTGTGGTATGCAAATAGGCTTTCCTTACATCGTCAGCAAATTTTAACCTATATTTTAGCTTAAAGAATGCATTTTCCCCCATTTGCTTTATGTTTTCTGTAACATTTAGGTTAATATTTATTTACTGCAGATTCTCCTTCTACCAATAAGGATTTCATGGACTATTACATCCCAGCACTGTTGTTTTGTTTCTCTTCATTAAAAGGTCCTTAATCATCTAGCTTGCTTGTAAGTACGAGAGCTTGTTATTCGTTCTGATGCTGTAGTATCGCACAAGAAGCATTTAGTTATGTTTTAATATGTATAGCAGAAGCAAAAATGTTGGGTACATCATTAGTAGGTTTTAACTTGAAATCCAATCTGTGTGCACATCTTCGCCTCAGAATACGCAAAAGTATTTTAGGTTTTATATTGTGTCTTAAACATTCTATTAAATGTCATCAGCCGATTCAGGAAAATGTATTGCAAAAATATTAGAGAAGTATAAAATGTGTAAATGTAATAGATGCCTGGGACATGGAGAGGAATGTAAAAGTCCAACATTTATCAGGCACCCATAAACCACTAAGAAACATTGATAGAAAGCAACATTCTTATGATGTATAGTATCTTAAGCATGAACTCTTATTTCGGGTATTTATTGCAGTGCTGATATATTAGAAAACACTAATAATAATCCAGAATTATTGCAAACTTTCCTAACTGAGGATTCCTCGAGTATGAATATTTTGGTTGAGGACCCATTTCTAACTTTCTTAACAATGAAAGGATACATACTCTTTAAACCCTTCGGAATCAGAAGGTTGTTTCCTTGACAAGTTTTTAATGGCAAGTTAAGACTGTCAGAGAAACTGTAGAACTCAAAGGCATTAACTGACAAATTAAGCAAAGAGTAATGAAAACTTCGATGTGTTTGAATCATCATTCATTGAACTGTAATTGCCTTAGCAGCAGAAAATTAAATTGTAACAAGTAAGGGTCTTGACATTTCCCGCAATTTCTAAAAAAAGTTTGTGCACGCCATGGAGGCTCAACAGCAGTCACATGAAATACTGGATGTGAGTCTTTTTCATTCATTCATTAATTTTATTTATTTATATTTTGAGTCAGCCATTTAATAAGACACACAAAGTTATTGTAACAGTCTGCTTTTGGGGTTCTTTAACAGGGAAAGATTTGGGTCTGTAGCAGATGATGCAATTATAAGTAGGGTCATGTTCAAGGTATAGGGCCTATTGGTTTATGGAAACAATTAGAAATGACGTGCCAATTATATGCTCTTCTCTCCCCCCACATCCCGAGAGAGAAAGAAAGACCAGGGAATATGCAGAGATAATTATTTAGATTTTGCCTTTTCCCCTCATTCGGGGGTCCAGTTGAAAGCATAACAATTTATGTGTGACTGGCCAAAGAAAGTAATCTCCAGGTAGCAGGTTTCTTTTCCTTCCAAGAAAAATAATATCTTTGTTGTTGTAGTTGTTGTTGTTTTTAAATGGTATGAATACCAGAGGGAGTACAGACGACTCAGAAAGAAAAGCATAACTGTTTTTCTGTGGATCTCTTGTAGGAGTCAAAGCAGAGAGGACACAGAGGCTTCATAAAACAAAATTTTGGATCAATTGAAAGTTATAGTTATGGAACCCACAAGAACAGCCTTTCTGTGTGGCTTTGGAGATGGTGAATTTCCCAGCAGACAGTGCCTCAGCGTTGGGTGGGAAGCTGTGATGAATGTTTGAGTGAGAAAATATGTGTCTGAGTTAGAGCATCTGCTTTCACTACTTAGTTTTCAAGAGGGCACTGCGAGTCAAGGAAACGAGTGGGTTTTATCCTGGAAAGGATCCAGAGGAAATGAGATCTTCTTAAGAAGATAAAGGAAGAGCAGATTTCAGCAGTTCTGAGGGAGGAGCCGGGGGCGAGACTGAGAGGAGTGAGAACCCGCCCTGTTGGTCAGTGGTGAGCCTGCTCATCCCGGGGACCGTGCCCCCTCCCTCAGCGGCATGGTGACTCATTCGGGGTTCAAGATGAAACCATTTAAAATCTTCCTATTAAAACTGCATGTATTAAGGGGCCCTAAGAGAATGTCTCTGCCTCACATAGCTGTGCTTAACAGGGATTGCCTTGAGAGAAGGCCACCACAGACATTCACAAAGGCCTGGAAGAACTAGCCTAGAGGAAATGTGGAGAACAGAAAGGAACCGGACTCCCGTGGGGAACCACAGATTTACAGTTTAGGGCGAGTCTCCAAAGGAGACTGCATCTCAGAGGCAAGTGACTTCATTAACATTCATGAATCTTCAGAAGGAGAGGAGGGGATTTGGATACCTTTCAGAGGCCATATATATTTCTATAGCTTGAAAAAATACAACATAGGACCTAGTGCAACAGTGATGAAGAGGGTACGTGTTAATATACGAGTACATGTGGAAATCTGTCACACAACAGAGACAACCAGGCTAGTTCCTATCCCTTCTTTATTCAGGGGCTATAAGGATGGATGCATGGTGTGGAGTGGAGAGAGGGGGGACATGGGATACTTCTGGAAAAACCCCATAAAAGGCTGTTTTGTTTTGAGTTTGAATGTCTATAATAGGCTCTGGGACCTCTTACTACAGTAACTTCTCGTATTTGCTAAAGTCAGTGTCCTTTTGGGGTGCTATTTCCTTCTCTGTGTATCTTTGTATCTTTAGCCAATAACATTTACACAACCAGGTTAGGTCTCCTGGCTTTCTGCTTACTGTTTCCAATACTTACGTTCTGTCATCAAAGCTACCATGAGCCTAAAGTATAAAGTGGATAAAGTGGAATTCAAGGTTCTTTCATTCCCATTTTACTGGATCCTTCTTTCTGATACTACCTTCCCCTCACCTCCTTCAGGGAGCCCAATTACCTTCTCCCCCCGACCTCACCTCTCCTGACAGACCATCCTCTTCTTGGCCTCATCTAAATATGTACCTTTTGTGGTCTGCACCCTCCGGTTGTTAGGTTTATTTCATCTTATCTGATCAATTAAATCAGGCAAGATGCATTGAACGGATACAAGTCTTTGGGTAAATTTGCCTTTGTATAGAACTTTCCATTTTCCTTGGGCCCAGAGACCCCGTGGTTCGTTTCTCTCCCCATCGTCAGGTGAACTATGAGGGGCATTGGCTTTCTACATAAAGCCCATGATATTGTGTCAGGCCCCAAACCAATGCCTTCTTTTTTTTTTTTTTAATTAGTCTTGTAAAGTGTCCTCCAAAATAATGCCTTTTCAATATCTGTGGTCTTACACAAACCTAGTATTAGGCTTAATAGGAAGTAAATAGTAAATCTAAGTAAAATTAGCCTGTAAGTTATCCAGCTTTACAAAAATATGAACTCTCCTTGACTTCTTCATGTTCCTGGTGTTTCATTTGAATTTTTTATGGATTCCATTTTTGAAGCCCCTGAGCGTGTTTGTTATAGGCAAACACGTTCTCTGGAAAACTGACTTTAGAGAAATTCCATGCAAAAAGCTTTGTTTCTAGGGCGGGGTGGGGGGTGGGGGGTGGGGGAGAGTATATGATCCAATAAATTTGCAAAATGCTGTAGTTACTATGTAAACTTTGAAGATTTGCAATGACTAGTAGTGTAGTAAAGGCTCTGAGAAGTCCTGTAGTGAGAACACCCATTTGAACTTGTTTAATTCATCATCTTCTAAAGGTGTAATTCTTTTGTGCACAACATTCTGGGGAACTAGTTTTACAATTAACACAATTGCAGTAGAGGAGGCTGTAGACATCTGCCTGTACTCTAGTAACTTTAGTAGAAAAGATGGGAGACACTTTGTGATGGAAGATAAGGTAGGCAGTGCCTGTAAACTCACCCATTAAAAAACAAAACAAAAACCAAACACCCTCATTTATTTATTCATTAAAAATTTACTACCCAGTTACCATGTAAATTGGACTGAATGAGGAGTTGTGGAGCTCCCCTGAAAAACCTGATCCTTATCTTGGGGTGTCTAAAGGCATGTTGGGACACACATAGATAATAAAAATATTCTCAACTGCACATATGCCTCCACGATCCATGGTGAGGAGAGGTCTTCCAGCAGTCAAGTCTGGACTCAGAGCTTGCAGACAGTACTGGATGTTGATGACTACAACCTCTTCGAAGCCACATTTTATGCAGATGTCCAGACTCAGTAAACGAACAACCAAACAAAACATTACCTCAGAAACCTTTTATTCTTTTAAAGCCTTGAGCTGAAAGTGATGTTTTCTTTCTCTCCTATCGAGGAGAAAGCACAGGGCTTGGCCGCCGAGGACTTCAGTTTGAACGCTGCTTCTATCTTTTACAGCCTGTGGTTAGCTACCTACCTAGCATTACCAAGGCATGAACACTGAGGATCCAGTTATTAATATTTTCCTGGAATGAATCTAGGAGGATCCTGAGAAGATATAATGAACACAATTGTGTCCTTCATAAAGTATAACATTCTATACAGATGTTAGCTATTATTTCTATTATTCTTACTTTCATTGTGGACTAAGCAAAATAATGAATTAATATGCAAGGCATTGTCTTAAATACTTTCCATTTTATTCTCCCTTAATATTTACAATAACCTTCAGTGATAGGTTGTTCTATTTTACAGATGGGAAGATTGAGGCTTACAGAATTTAAATCATGGCTTTTAATAAAACGTCTGCCAATTTTCTGTGTGCTACATCTGTGCCATATTCAGCAACTTTAGAATTCATTCAACAAATATTATTAAGTACCTACCATGTGCTGTGTCTTATTTCAAGCTCTGTGTATGCAGTAGGGAACAAAATGGGCTATAATTTCTGTCCTTGTGAAAGTTAAATTCTAGTGGGGAAGAGAGACAGTAGACATACATATGAAAGCCATGTGGAATGTTAGAATAGGTGATGAGGGCTATGGAGGAAAATAGAATAGGACAAGAGGTAATTGGGAGTGTGTGGAGAAGGGGTGAAATATAATTTTAAATAGATTGGACAGTGTTGTCTTTTGAGATGGTGACTGTTGAATAATGATTTGCAGGGGGCAAGGGAATGAAATATTGGGAATATTAGAGATAAGAGTGCTCTTCTGGTCAGAGGGGACAAATAGTGCAAAGGCCCTGAGGTGTGCACATGTTGGGCATGTTTGAGAAACTGTGTCCAGTGGAACTGGCATGAAGTGAGCAAGGGAGGGGGTAAGAAATAGATCAGGGAGGCCGGAGTGTACAGGGCCTGCAGACCACCGCTAGGGCTCTGGCTTGCACCATTCATAGCGTGGGAGACATGGGAGGATTTTGAGCAGAGGAGTGACATAACCTGATATATATTTTAAAAGGATCGCTTTGACCATTTTGTTGAGAATACAAACAGTAGGGGTTAAAGGTGGAAGCAGGGAAATAAAAAACTGCTCAGTTCTGGTACAAAATGAAGTGAATTAGAACGTATTTCCAAATCTCATTTGGTGTACATTAAACTCGGTTAGTTCATTTTCCATATAGCAAAATGAGCAAGCTGGGGAGGCCTGTTTGAACACCTATTTATCTTGGCCAAATACTTTCTTCTAGCATCTTGAAGTCATTTATTTGGCCATGTTGGTGCTATAACCAAAATGAGTTTTTCTATAATAGTGACATAAATCCTGGAATTCCAATAGAAGATTGGATTAAATATAACTTTTTTGGGGGGGTGGGTGGGTGGTATATTCCAACTACTTCTTATCAAAACCAGTATAATTTCTTGTATAGATTGGGTAGTGATTTGAAAACATCATCTATTCAGGTTCTGTCTGAAAGTAGAATATAGATTAATAGTAAAATATCATTCGAAGCAATATCATTTTACTATGCAAAATTAGGATCAGAAGCATGATCTTCTGAAAACAAGGCATGGCATACTGACAGGAATTTGAATTAATTTTGAATAGCCATTGATCTTATCATCCAATCCTTAGCTTCAGATGCACACAATTGAGCCCGAATGGGAAATTTGATGCTGTTTTTCTTATTGAGGCGATAGAACTAGAAATCACATAAACTTTAGTAAGCTTATTTATGGATAGTCGAGTAACTTTATGGACCATGCTTGGGTTAATGATAGGGCAGACATGCTATTAAAGCAGGATACTATTAGTTAACCCACTGGTGATGTGCATTAGTGATACTTGAAAAGTTATACAGTAGCGGGGACTTCTGTAGTTTTAGTTTATCTCTCTATTAAGATTTGTAGGTATTTTAGATGAACTTATGATTCTCCCATTCACTCTCAGTGAATGACTCAGATCCCTTTAACCTACCAGGAGACATGCTAGAGAAGGCTTTCTGTTAATGAAACAAGACTGGCTTGTTTTCTTTCAAAATGCAACACAGTTACTTTGGAATTACAAGTCTGCTGTGTAACCATGGAGCATCCTCAGTTGACATACAGATTACACAGTTTATTGGAGATGTGAATCATATTTTCTGTATTTACTCAAGGGTTCACAGATTGGGACTCAAAGGGCAGCAAAGAGAGGAGACTGTTCAAGGAAGTGTTCGATTCATCGGAGTCCTTCCCCTTCATATCTGATTAATCTTTTGCCAACAATTGACCAATGCATTTATGGAAGAAATGCTCAGACAATGATAATCAATTACCTTTTAGAAATAACTGTGGTGCTTATCTAGATAGTACTTACACTAAAAAAATTAGAATGATAAAGAGAAGATTAGCATGGCTTCTGAGCAAAGATAACATGCACATTCATGAAGTATTCTATATTTGTAAACTAAACTTTTTGTGGTAATCATTTTGATATATAGTCATTAAGTTGTACACCTTAAATGTATACAGTGTTACCTCAAAAAAACTGGAAAAAAGAGAAATATTTGTGTTTTGAGGTGGGAAGGAGGACCAAAGGGTCAGGTAAGGCAGCCCCATCTTTTGAGACTGTAGTCAGAAATTTAGCAAGAAATTGAAAAATACTGTATGAAGCACATGTGTAGTTAACTGAAATCTGGCATCATTTTAAAACTAAGTGGTTAAGAGGGTATAAATGTTAGTATTCCGTTGCCATCCCTGCCACCACAAATCTACAGCCTACTATTTTCCTACCATACATTTCCTAATGATGCTTCTGTTGATAGAAAGCCCCAGTCATTTTTTATTAATGGATGCTGTGACTTCTTCCCACTCTCTTTCCATTGGCACAGCATTTACTGATTAGGGATGCTGGGTGAGTCAGAATATTCCTTGCATAATGATTGGTTACTTGGAATGGGTACCAGCTCTTCCTTTGTGATAAAGAACAGTGTATATAAATAAGGGTAAGAGATTTTCTTGATGTTCAAGGTCTTTGGTCTCTGAGTTACAGACTATAAATTTCCGGGCCACATTCTAGATGCAGAACTTCCACTGAAGTCAACAGAAGTTTGGTAAAAAAAAAAAAAAAAAAAAAAAAAAAAAAAAAAAAAATTCACGGCAGGAAAATGCACTATTATTATTTATTACTATTTCTTTTTGACTGCTCTGAAGATAATTTGGTGCATAAAGCATTGTGGAAGTTTTGAGTTTTTCCAGTGACTCATTTTCATGCAAATGTTTATCACATTTCTGTGTATTGTTTTCTTCTATCATGTATATTTCCATCTTCCATGAGTAAATCAACATCTTCGTCCGTAGCGCTCATTCAGTGGCTGTAAATTCAGCCTGTATTCTCTATAATGTGACGAATATGTGATTTTCATTTATGATTTTAGTGGGTGTTTCTGAAATTTCTACAGTAGCATCTGGCCAGGAAATATTGTTTGTGAATTAGAAATACTACACCTAAATTTATTTTTCTTCTATGTACTCCTTTCTCTAATCCTTTCCTAGTAAATGGGAGGCCGTTTGGATTCTTTTCTGTCCTAATTCTCAGAGACTCCACTCTTGTACAGACTTTCGGTTTGATTTTGCTTTCCCTGCTATGCCTGGTTGGGGGAACAATGGAAGCAAGTCTTGAGTCTCCTCCCCTTCCTCACTGCCACCTCTCATACCTGAGTCACCACCGTGGTTTAATCAGGCCACTGCTCAGGCCTCCTGAGAGGTTTTTCACTACGTTCAGCTTCTGTCCCTTCTAATCTCTCAATGCTGCTGTTAGAAGGATCTTTTAAAAATACAGAGATAATTCTGTCTCTCCGTGCTTAAAACACTTTGTATTGTTCTTAGGATAAAGACCAAATTCTGGAACATAGCTCAGGGAGCTCTTCATACTCTGGTTTCTACTTGCCTCTCCAGACAATTGTTCTACCCTCTCCCTCACTCTGTGCGCTAACCACAGGGACGTGCTTTCACAGCCCCATGTCATCACTTTCTTTCACCTCTGGGCCTTTATGCAGGCTCTTCCCTTTGCCTGGCCCACTATTCTACTCCACATTTTCATGCTTCAAGTCTCAGCTGAAACTCCCCTCTTCTGAGCAATTCCTACTACCATCATTCCTACAGGATCCTGCACCTGACCTTTCCATATAGCCATCGCACCTGTGATTTTTTTGTTTAACATCTATCTTCCTCACTAGATTGCTATCTTTGTGAGGCCAGTGACCATATCTGTGCCGTTTATTGCTCTAGTCCAGAACCTTGCACATAAAAGGTGTTCAGCATCTAATTCGTATGTAAGAAATGTTTGTTGACTTCAGTCCTAATTCCACGGCTGTCCTCAGTTACTCTTTCCCACTGCTGTCATTGGATGTGTGCTCATCTCTTTCCAAGGAGATGGTGGCATGTTCTTCTTTTAGGATTACACAGATACTCTCTGTCCTTTATCCTTCCTCTCTGGAGCTGCTTCCTGGGGCTAATTTTTATCCGAAGAGCTTATTTCTCCTTGGAGTGACTTAAACACCCATTGTGACTGGGCGATTACTAGCCTGGGAGATGTGAGGCTTGAGTTTGAATTTGCCTATGCTATTAGTTGGCTTTTAACTCTGGGTAAGTCATTTAGTCTGCCTAACTATGATTCCCTCAGGCCACAAAACGAGATGTACAAACTAGACGGAGTGTACGAGCTCGACTGTGATGCTAAGGAGTCATTTTGTGCACTTTAGGGAAGAGTTAGCCTGCTGTCCTGCAGTACAGAAGAGCAAATGATTAAAAGGTAACCAAATGGAAATTCAGCATACGTTCCTAGAGTGAATGTTAGATTTTGACCTGGAGAGGGCCAGGGAAAGGCTGTCTGTTTCCTCCAACGTGTGCCCTCCTTCTCCCCGTTACGCTGTGATTTGTAGCAGCTCTGGGCAGTTCTGGCTCAGAGAGAGAGCTGACAGTGAACCCACACAAAACATTTCTTGCATGGATACATGGCAAGCCAGGATACTGTAATGCCACGTGTGGAGATTATGTATGTGTCTGTGTGGGGTGGAGGTGGTGGTGGTTAAGATGATTGTTATTGCCTACCATTCAACCATTTGTATCTTTATTTACCTAACAGCCATATTGCTAAAGATTGCTTTTAAATTTATTTGTAATCCTCACCTGAGGGTATATTGTTGTATTAGTCTTTTTTAATTACCAGAGAGAGAAGGAGAGAGAGAGAGAGAGAGAGAGAGAGAGAGAGAGAGAGAGAGAGAGAGAGAGAGAGAGGCTTCCTTCTGGGGACCAAACCCACAACTTAGGTATGTGCTCTGACCAGGAATCAATCAAACCAGCAACCTTATTAGTGTACTAGAGGCCCGGTGCACAAAAATTTGTGCACTCGGGGTTGGGAGAGGAGGTCCCTCAGCCTGGCCTGTGCCCTCTCACAGTCTGGGACCCATCAGGAGATAATGACCTGCTGGCTTAGGCCTGCTCCCGGGTGGCAGAGGGCAGGCCCAATCCCTAGGTGCAGCCCCTGGTCGGGCTCAGAGCAGGGCCAATTGGGGAGTTGGGGCACCGCCCCCTGTCATGCACAGAGCAGGGCGGATTGGGAGGTTGTGATGCCACCCTCAGTCACGCTCAGGGTAGGGCCGATTGGGGGTTTGGGGCACCGCCCCCTGTCACACTCAAGGCAGGGTCCATAGGGAGGTTGCAGCGCCAATCTTGTCATGCACAGAGCAGGGCCCATCAGGGGGGTTGGGGCTCTGTACCCTGTCACACACAGAGCAGGGCCGATCAGAGGGTTGGGGCTCCGCACCCTGTCACACTGATCCCGGTGCTAGGAGGCCTCGCTGCTCTGCTGATCCCAGGGCCAGGACACCTCTCGGCTCCCCTGATCCCTGGCCTGGAGGCCTCTCGGCTCCGCTGATAACTGGGGCCTGGAGGCCTCTCGGCTCCGCTGATCTCTAGCCAGGAGAACTCTCGGCTGCTGATAACCTGGCTGGGAGGCCTCTCGGCTCTGCTGATCATGGGTCCGGGAGGCCTCTGGGCTCCGCTGATCACCGGGGCTGGGAGGCCTCTTGGCTCCACTGATCACCTGGGCTGGGAGGCCTCTCAGCTCCGCTGATCACCTGGGCTGGGAGGCCTCTTGGCTCCGCTGATCGCGGGGCCTCCGACTCCGCTGATCGCGGGGCCGGGAGGCCTCTTGGCTCCGCTGATCGCGGGGCCTCCAACTCCACTGATCACCGGGGCTGGGAGGCCTCTCGGCTCCGCTGATCACCGGGGCTGGGAGGCCTCTTGGCTCCGCTGATCTCGGGGCCTCCGACTCCGCTGATCACCGGGGCTGGGAGGCCTCTCGGCTCCGCTGATCACCGGGGCTGGGAGGCCTCTCGGCTCCGCTGATCACCGGGGCTGGGAGGCCTCTCGGCTCCGCTGATCACCGGGGCTGGGAGGCCTCTCGGCTCTGCTGATCACCTGGGCTGGGAGGCCTCTCGACTCCGCTGATCACCTGGGCTGGGAGTCCTCTCGGCTCTGCTGATCACCGGGGCTGGGAGGCCTCTCGACTCCGCTGATCACCTGGGCTGGGAGGCCTTTCGGATCCACTGATCACCTGGGCTGGGAGGCCTCTCGACTCCGCTGATCACCTGGGCTGGGAGGCCTCTCGGATCCGCTGATCACTGGGGCCGGGAGGCCTCTCGGCTCGGATGATAACCGGGGCTGGGGGGCCTCTAGGCTCTGCTGATCGTGGGGCTGGGCCGACTCTGGCCTCTGCTGATAACCGGGCCGGGAGGCCTCTCGGCTCCGCTGATCGTGGGACCGGGAGGCCTCTCGACTCTGCTGATCCCAGGCCCTGAGGCCTCTCTGCCCTGCTGCTTCAGGGCTGTTTGGCTTCGCTCTGCTTGGAGCCTGAGTATGCAAATTAACCGCCATCTTTTAGCTTCTATAATTGAAACATTGTATCTTTTGGAGTTGTTGCTTCAGGAGCTCAGAGCCCTGCAGCTGCGGGGATCCTTGACTTTCTCCATCGCTGGGGCAACCAAGCCTCCTATTCTCAGCTGCCTGGCTGCCAGCCGCCATCTTGGCTGACAGTTAATTTGCATATCTCACTGATTAGCCAATGAAAAAGGTATCGGTCGTACGCCAATTACCATTTTTCTCTTTTATTAGTATAGGATGGGAAAATGCTCCAACCAACAGAGCCATCTGGCTGGGGCTAAGGAATGTTTAATGTATAATTAGTGAAAGAGCATAAGACCAGGCTTTAAATTCCTGCTCCATCACATTGGTGTGTGTGTGTGTGTGTGTGTGTGTGTGAGAGAGAGAGAGAGAGAGAGAAAGAGAGAGAGAGAGAGAGAGAGAGAGAGAGAGAGAGAGAGAGATGGACCCAAAGCAATTAACTTGATTTCAATGAGTCTGAGTTTCCTCCTTTAGACATTTATGGTAGTAAGTATATGATGGAATTGTTTAAGGACTTTATTTTACTATTTATTTATTTATTTATTATTTATAATTTATATTTTTTATACATGTAGGCAGCCAAAGGGAGGCAAAGGAAATGATGCACCACCTTCTCACCTGATGCATGCCAGATTTAGGATTTTAAAATATAATATTTATAAGACCAGTTACTAGTGTCAATTTAGCATGACTTCCACTTCTTCCAATGCCACCATTCTCCACTAGAGGAACTGCTCACTACTACACAGACCACGTCTGATATGTAAGAGACTGCCCATCAACTAGTAACTGGCTGCTCTACAGATGTGCACCTCCATTCTCCCCGAAACAAGGGATCTGCAGAACAGCTGAGCCTAACCAAGCAGAGTATAGCTCTGGATCTGTGAACGTGTGGGTAGGATGAGACTTTCTGGTGGTGAAGGTGAGAAAATGCAGACTCAGAAGCTTCTGGCAGCGGGTGTGCAGCTTCTGGGACGGTCCTGATCTGCAGCAGAAGACATAGATAGGGGTGAGGTAATGACTGAAGAAAGATTCCGCTACCGTCAAGTCTTCGGTTCTAGTCATTCCCAATTACTCTCTTACTTTTCCTTGTCATATGAGTGAGTACATTTAGCTTTTTTGCCTAAGGCAGCTCAAATTGCAAGCCTGTGATTTACATATCGAAGAGTCAAGACTAATAGAGTAGCATACTAAGGACACTGAAGGGACTTTAGTTCTCTTCTTCACACAAACGTAATCTCATTTTGTTTTTTCTTAGGACAGGTACAGGCATCACACATTGAAAAAACTCAAAAGTTTCTGTATTCTGAATTCTAAGTTTTTAATAAATCAGCGAACTCTCCTTTTACTTTCCCATAGATATAATTACTATTTCAAACAATATTTTTATACTTTGGGGCTTTAAAATTATAGCAGATGTGGATTGTAAATATGTTAATATGTACTATTGCCAGACTATAAAATTACCACTGTATATCTAGGTTGTTATTGTGTTCGTTTATACTCTTATACTCACCAATCCCACTTCGAGTACTCCATCTTATGAAAACAAGCCTATATGTGAACAATAATATATAGGGTGTCCCCCCAAATGTACACACATTGCATAATTATAAGGGCTGTGTTTATTTAAATACATTTCACTTTCAAAACTGAGATATCAGTTGTTAAAGTGTGTATACATTTTTGGGGACACCCTGTATGTGCAAGTTTATTTATTGCAGCTTAATTTTTAAAGATGAAAAATATAACAATTTAACACATGTCCAAATCTTAGGTGTTATTTAAATCCCATGAAGCCTTTAAATAATTTTTGGAACATTTGATGACATGAGAAAATTCTGATGATACCTTTATCAATGAAAAATAAAGACACCATAAGAGAATCTACACTAATAAAAGAGAAAAATGGTAATTGGCGTACGACGATACCCTTTTCATTGGCTAATCAGGGCTATATGCAAATTAACTGCCAACTAAGATTGGCAGTTAACTGCCAACAAGATGGCGGTTAATTTGCATATGTAGGCACAATGCAGGGAGGTGAAAGGGAAAGCAGGAAGAAGCCCCCTGCCACTGACAGTGATTGGAAACCCAGGGGGAAGCTAAGAGCTGGGGGGCAGGGCAAAGGCGGCCCTGGGGCCGCCTTTGCCCTGCCCCCCAGCCATGATCGGAGAATCAGGTGCCTTTGCCGCCCTGGCCAGTGATAGCAGGAAGTAGGGGTGGAGCCAGCGATGGGAGCTGGACATGGTCGAAGCTGGCAGTCCCGGGAGCTAGGGGTCCCTTGCCTGGGCCTAAAGCAGAGCCCACGATCACGGGGCCGCTGCAGCTGCGGGTCCCCGCTGCCCGAGCTGGACGCCTCAGCCAGAGGCGTTAGGCCTGGGCAGGGGCAGAGCCTGCAACTGCGGGGAGCTGAGGGTCCCCTGCCCAGGCCTGACACCTCTGCCAGAGGCCTCAGGCCTGGGCAAGGGGCCGATCCGGTGATTGGTGATCGGAGGGTGATGAGGGTCAATTCCTCTGGCCAAGGCATCAGGCCTGGGCGGGGGGCTGAGCCGGGGATTGGGGGGATATGATGGTCCCCTTGCCCAGGCCTGAAGCCTGGGTCAGAGGCATCAGGCTTGGGCGGGGGGTGGAGCAAGCGATCAGAGGGAGATGGGGGTCCCCTGCCCAGGCATGATTCCTGGGCCAGAGGCCTCAGGCCTGGGCGGGGGTCAGAGCCAGTGATCGGGGGGAGATGGGGGTCCCCTGTCCAAGCCTGACACCTCTGGCGGAGGTGTCAGGCCTGGGCAAGGGGCTGATCAGGTGATCAGAGGGTGATGGGGGTCTACGCCTCTGGCTGAGGCATCAGGCCTGGGCTGGGGGCAGAACCAGTGATGGGGGGAAATGAGGGTCCCCTTCCCAGGCCTGACACCTCTGTCAGAGGCGTCAGGCCTGGGCAAGGGGCTGATCCTGCGATTGGAGGGTGATGGGGGTCAACGCCTGAGGGCTCCCAGTATGTGAGAGGGGGCAGGCTGGGCTGAGGGACACTCCCCCCTCCACACACCCAGTGCACGAATTTCGTGCACCGGGCCCCTAGTATATACAATAAAATTCTGATTTGCAATATGCATACAAACCAACACACCAAGGGCATTTGTGTGTGTTCGGAGCTATATAGCAAGACCAACAATGGTTCTTCCCTAGGCAATTAGATTACTAGTGTACGGAAGACATTGTGATCGATTCCCCAGCATCAGTCCCATTATCCCCTCTATCTCCACCCCATATAGAGGAACGTTGCAATTTGGTCAGATCAACTTCACCTTGAGTTCCACAGGTGGTCCATCACTGAGTGAGGTCAATCAGAATGACCCCATTCCTTTAGCTATGGTTATTAGGTTAGAGGTGGACACATAATTCAGGCCTGAGCCATTTACTGCAAAGCATCAATTTGGCATTTATGTCTGGTTCAGAGATAGGCCTACAATGTCATTTGATCCAATCAGAATAGTCCAAAGACTTTTCATTGAGTAGGAGACAGCCATTCTCTTTCCCTGACCATTGGTGAGGAAACATGGAGTCCCAAGTGATCCTGGAAGAAATGTTGTGACCATAGGGGAAAGCTGGCCTTAAGGTGAACACAGAAGCCAGAGCAGAGATGGCATGAGACCTTGTATCTGGTGGCATGTCGCATGTCTCGATCAGGTCTGCCCTAATTTTAGAATGAGCTAACATATTTCTAATCATTTAGGCTAATGACACTGAGGTTTTCATTACATGAAAATAAAACAGACCAAACTTAAATAAAGCAATTTTCATTTTGTTCTTCATGTATTACAGTATTTTTAAAAGATTTTCTGCATCAAACATAGATTGCTTTTATAATTAGAGAAGATTTTTTTATTAAAAAAATTGCTACTAGCTGAAAACTGGCAAAGATTCATTAAATCAGTGTGTGGTTCTCTCCTTATTCTCCACCTTCTTCTAAACCTCCTTCAATTCTTTCCCCCAATTCCCACAAGAGCCAGAGTAGCCAACAAAATGTCAACATTTTGTCACTCCATTAATTAAGAGACTTGAATTGAGTGAGGCTCAACCTACATCCTGTGAAATTGATTGGCAAGTGACTGGCAGAGCTACCTTCTTGCTAATGGGGCAATGGCAGAGACAGGATTGAGCACTACTGTTTATCACCATGTGGCTCATTCTGAACATAAAGAATCCTGGAGGGATTCCTAGAGACACTGGATATCTTATGCTGACTGAAGAAACTTCAAAGCCAGGATCTCGAACTCCTTTGTTTAATGTGGTAGTGTGGTCAAAGGAAGAAACCTGATGAGCAATGTGGATTGCAAAAGCTAGCAGTAAATTAAACTGGGCATATATTCACAGCTAATGAATTACAGTCACATCAAATTGGTTAGAACAAAAGGCATGATCATTGGAGAGAGTGTATTTTTTTCAGGAACTGAGCTAGAGGCAAATGGTGAGGATAAGAGACATAATTCAGGAGTCTATTGAGAAGGTGATTCAGACATGGAACTGGAGAGGAACAGCGGAGCCAGTGGCTAAGCATCTTTATGATATCAAATAAACGGCTATAATAAATACAGCCTTGGGGAAGGAGAATGCTCTTTGGGAGAATTTGTTTAATGATGGCACCCCTGTCTTCTCCCCCATCCCCACCCCGGGCCCATGGCCTTGCTCCTGGTTCCAGATTATAGGCATAATGAGGCTGCCATTAACTAGATGTGAAATCTTAGGCCTGCCACTTAACCTCTCTGTCCTGGCGTTTTCTCACCTGTAAAAAGGGCCGAGAGTCCACCAGAGTGCTTTTAAAATTCTGCAGCTCTACAATTGGTCCATTCACCTGCCCACCTGCACAAATCAGCCAATGAGAAGAGCCTTGGAAGCCTGCGCTCTCTGGAACCACCTGTTGATTGCCTGCTGGTGAGGAAGGCATCCTCCCAAACTGGCTCTCTCAAGGAGGCAGGGGGCTTTTCAAGTCAGAGCTGCTCTCCTTGCAGCTGCTCTGCAGGAGGGGAAAAAAAACCTGGATTTTAAAGAAGCAAATACTTTTTAAAAAAAAACAACACAAAATTAACTCACAGCTGCAAGCAGTACAATGAAAGCACATTTTAAAATAATCAGATGCTTTTGGGGCCTCCTTCTGCAGCCAGAACAACTTCAGTCGGAGCTGCTGCCGGCTGCCTTTCAAGGCTGCAGCGCTGGGCGCCAACTCTCCAGGGGTGAAGTGAGGCCTAAAGCTGTTGGTGCCAGAAAATAGGCCTAAAGTTTTATGATTTCGGGGGCCCTAAAAGCCTCAGCTGTTTGTTCTCTTCTAATTAGAATGCATTACATATTTGTGAAAGGCATCTGACAGCTAATAGTTTCTTTTTAAACGGTCACTTCTTTAAATACTTTTAAAAATGTTTAGTGCTCTTTTAAATTCCGTTTCATTAACTAATTTTTATTTTATAATAGTAATAACATGTGAGCCCATGCAGTCGCTGAATAGTGCTTGAGATGACCAAGGTCTAAAATCATGCTAATTTCTGAATTTCTACTTACACTCAGCACATTGAGATTTAGATAAAGATGCCATATAGGTAGAGGGTTGTTTAAGACACTCCACTCCACCATGATGTATCTGTACGTGAATTTATGCATGTTGTTCAGGGTGCTGAGTTGACTTCAGTAGAAAATGACATAATGGAGTTGAATATTTTGAGAAAAGCCTAACCAAATATTTAACACACGGGAGAAGCCAACTTTGTCTCAAGAGAATCAAGATTCTTCATCATGAGGAACTGAAAACCAACAATCACCTTGATCACTGGGGCTGGGCTCAGGGACTTAAAGTCAGGTGACTTCAGGGCGTGAATCCCTTCTGAGCCACCCATTAATGGTGTGATCCTGAGTCAGACCGTGCATCTCCCTAGATTTCTCACCTGCATAGCAGAGATGGTAATTGTTACAGACCTAATGCCATGAGGACTATATAGGCGAGCATCTGTATAGTGAGCATCCTATCTGCTCACATTGGAGTCTAGCCTGACAAACATTTATTGAGCATCTACTGTTTCAATAAATGTTCCCTTTCCTTTATTTTAAAGCACTGATTTAGCTATCAAGTCTCAGGAGGGTAAATGGGTTTAACATCTCTGAAGATTTAAAAAGTAGACTAAGGCCAAATTTGAAACAATACTGGCTGGAAAAAAAAAATGGGCCTTTTCACTTCAAGATTGGAAAAATCACTGAGTTCCAAAAAAGTTTTTTTATATAAATTAAGGGATGTTCTATATTTAACAGGCTTTAAAAGATAACTAGAAAAAATAATTTGAAACAGACCTAATCTGTTGAAATTGCTTTTCTCAAAGTAAACCATGTTTTTATATCAGAGAAAGGAACCTGGCTACGACTGAGAAACAATTCCTTTGTTCTCATTATAATTAGTAATGATGATGTTATCTTATTTTAGATTCTGAAGATAGCCAGCCGATTATCACCATAATTAAGAGTATAGAGTAAAACCACATGTTGTTATTAAGGCCTAGGCCTGTCTTTCTTTAATTTAACAATAAATAATAACAGAAATTGTAATAATAATGCCAATGCTATTCTAAGCTCTGTAAATATAACTTATTAATACTTGTATTAATCCTTGTGGTAGTTACTATTTCTTTTTTTAAAATATATTTTATTGATTTTACAGAGAGGAAGGGAGAGAGATAGTTAGAAATATCGATGAGAGAGAAACATTGATCAGCTGCCTCCTGCACACCTACTACTGGGGATGTGCCCACAACCAAGGTACATACCCTTGACCGGAATCAAACCTAGGACCCTTGAGTCTGCAGGCCAATGCTCTATCCACTGAGCCAAACCGGTTACAGCGGTAGTTACTATTTATTATCTTATTTTACACATGAGGAAACTAAGACACAAAAGCTTAAATGACTTGCCTAAGGTCACATAGCTTAATGGTAGAGGCAAAATTTAAAGAAAGGCAGTAGTTTCCAGATCTCATAATTAGCCCACTTAGTATTCAATAATTTTTAAAATGTTGAGTCATGTCATCATAGGCTATCTTGAAACACTATATGCCATCTTAAATACCTAAATCTGGGCTATTCTATATAATGAAGAGGTAATATGCAAATTAACCCTCACACCCTCACAAGATGGCTGCCTATGACCAGGCCGGCAGGGGGTTAGTGAGGGATGACCAAAGGACTGAACAAGCAGGCTGTGTGGGACAACCAGGTGCGGGGGCCGTGAAGGGCGACCAGGCTGGCAGGGGGGAAGTTAGGGGCAACCAGGCCAGCAGCGGGGTCAGTTGGGGGTGACCAGGCCAACAGGGGGGCAGTTGGGGGCAATTAGGCTGGCAGGGGGGGCAGTGAGGGGTGACTAGGCTGGTGGTGGGCAGTTGGGGGTGACCAGGCTGGCGGGGGGGGGCAGTTAGGGGTGATCAGGCCAGCATGCAGAAGCAGTGAGGGGTGATAAGGCCAGCAGGGGGGAAGTTAGGGGCAACCAGGCAGGCAGGCAGGTGAGTGATAGGAGCCAGTGGTCCAGGGTTGTGAGAGGGATGTCCAACTGCCGGCACCAGCAGTTGGACATCCCCCAAGGGGTCCTGGATTGGAGAGGGTGCAGGCTGGGCTGAGGGGACCCCCTCCACTCCGTGCACCAATTTTGTGCCCTAGGCCTCTCGTATATTATAAATGGGAACAAATATTGTCCTTGAAGTTCACAGTGTTGTTTGCAATTGGTGTCTAGGGAGAGATACATTTTGGAATGTAACATATTCTTCCAATAAGCATATGAGCTTATAGGCACAATGTTTTTTATTGTGATGTAGCTGTTTGGTTTCTTTGTAAGTTGGAGGTAAGTCCATTATGTTACAACATGTTAGCCAATCACAAGTCACAAACCCTTATCTACCAATATGCCAGTTATAATGTGAATACCATATAGGTGCAATGTCAAGAGAATAACAAGAATTTCCCTTTGACAAACATTTATTCTTGTCTTCCAGAAGCTGAAGGGCTAATGAGTCATGTCACTTAAACATCTAAAAAACAAAGAAACAAAATATTGGGGAAAATATGCCTTTGTATAATAAAAGGGTAATATGATAATTAGACCGGATAGACCAGATGTCTTCCAGAATTCATTCTGGACATCCTTCCTGACAAAGCCGGGGGCATGGCCAGCCTGCAAACCACCCATGGCCCCTCACCCAGGCCAGCACCTCCCCCAGTGGGACCCCCCCACCCTGATCCGGGGCTCCCTTCAGGGCAAGCCAGCTGGCCCCCACCATGCACCAGGCCTCTATCCTCTACACTAATAAAAGACAAAGATGCTAATTGACCGCACCTTTGCTACACCCAACAGCCAATCAGAGCAGATATATGTAAATTAATCCAACCAAGATGGAGGCTAATTTGCATATACCGGCTGGGAGTGAAGACTGAAGACAATGTGGAAGCGAAGTGCTACAGAAGGGAGCAAAGTAGAAACAGGAACAGAGCCAAGGCGGCGGAGGCGGGAGGCGGGAGGGAAACCAGCCATGGGGCGGGGCGGGGCGGGGCGGAGCGGGAGGGAAAACAAACCAGCCAGACGGCGGGGCGGGAGGGAAACCAGCTGGGCGGTGGTTTTCGCTCCCTTCTCTGCTTTGCTCCAGCCGCAGGAAGCCCTATTCTTGCAGGAATCTTCCTGCAACGGGCCTCTAGTATATAATAAAAGGGTAATATGAAAATTGACCCTAATGGCAGAATGACCAGAACGACCACTGAATCAGTCACTATGAGGCACACTGACCACCTCTTGGTCCCTTTCCCCAGCTGGCAGTCTCCGATCACCTGATAGTGAATGGGGAAGCGGGGGTGGGTGGTGGTGGGGAGTGGGGCTGGTTCCGGGCAGTTGGGGAAGATGGCCCTGATCACAGGCCAGGCCTAGGGACTGTACCCACACACAAATTTCGTGCGCTGGGCCTCTAGTGTCTGTCATAACTATAATTGAATAAACCAGTTTATTCCTAAATACCTTTCAAATCTACTTCCCCTACACAGCTCCTTTGCTTCCCCAGTCCAGACCCAGACCCTTACCAGTTGTCCCTACAGCTCTGTAATAACCTCCTGCTTGGTCTCTTCTGGCAGTTCCGCCCTTCCATTCCATTTTATACACCGTCTCCAGGTGACTTGCTGAGACAGAGCACTGACCCATTGCTGTTCTTCTGATAACCCTCCTCTGAGTCTGCACCTTAGGATGTCATATAAAACCTCCACAGAACCTTCTGCGTAGTTCTCCAGCCTCTTTATCCAAGAGGTGCTGCGCCCTTCACACTTTGCTCTTTCAAGCATGTGGATTGCCTCTCCTGCTCTTGTCTGCTGGGAGAAATCCTGGGAATTCTTTCAGATTAATTTTAACCATCACCCCATTGGAGAACCCTCCTTTAACCACCTCCTTACTTGTCCCTTAGAAATAATCCTCTCACCTCTGAGCTCCATAATACTTTATACAAACCTTTATTATAGTCCTTCCTGTGCTGTTTTGTAATTCTTTACATGTCAATCTTCCTCACCAAAGGGAGGGCTCTGTAAGGTGAGGATTGTGTCCTCACACTCTAGTTGCATATCTAACACAGTGCTTGACACAGAAAAGGTGTTTGAAAAGGGTTGTAGATTGAGGAATACATACATAAACGAGTGATGGAACCAATTATATTGCTCAAGTAAAGGGAGGATTTGGGAAGCTTTCTCTAAGTTAGTTTAATGAGCTTATACATCAGTTGTGGTGGTCTAGAGACTATAATAAGGACTAGATGGCACAAAGTCTCGGGTAGAGTCTCAGACTGGCACTAATTAGCTTGTGGCCTTGGACAGATCATTTAACCTAACAGTACCTCAGTGTCTTCATCCAGAAGATAAGAGTACAGATAGTTAAAAACTCCCAAGGTTCCCTTAGGATTGAACAAAAATAATTCATCGTCAAAATGCTTTTGAAAAATATAAGTGATTTCAGCAAAGCTTCTCATTCAGACCTCTTATATGTAATTTCATGCCAGGGAGGCATAACATATATATGTCTCTTCACTCCTTATCACTCATGGTTATCTGCTTGTCTTCCCTTTAATCACTCTGGGTTGTTGAAAAGGCTCTAGAAGGTTCGTTTTCATAGGTCAGTATGCTCACGAGCAGAACCTAGAATTACAAAGAAACTCATCGAAAATATAGCACACATTCAGCACAAAAAGATCACGACTTTATTAGACCATCAAAAGTCAAAGGCATAATTTGAAATGATGAACGTATCCATTTTAAGTTACACATTACTTTGCATAGTTAATATCACTGTAATTAGTCATCGTTCCTATAATTTATTGAAAAGATGCTCATTCCCTTTAGTGTACCACAGTGATGAATGGTGGGGGAACAACTTTGGAAGCTGGAGTCAAGAAAATGAGTAACAGTTGGAGAATTAGTATGTAAATCAATAATATCCTTTCTTCTTCATTTTGAAACCAGGATTTTCAAGTCACACAGCAAAATCAGAGCGCGCCCATGAGTTAGAGCTGCTACCACACCCCACAGAACTAGGCAGGCTGCTTCAACTGTAGGACATGTTTAAAATCCTCTCAAACATTTGAGTAAATCTCCAGTAAATATTTAAACTCTGTATAACTAGTCACAAATAAATTAAGCTGATTTTATGCAGTCTCTCTAATTAGAAGGGCACAGCATTTGTTGAAACGTGATTAGTATTATTCATTAAGCAAAAAATTCTCATTTGTATCTTATTATCACTATTCTGCATAAACCAACACAATTTGTCATGAACTCCCTCATTTGCTGTATCCTCAAAAAGCAGATTATGCTTATTTTTCATTTGGACAGTGGAAAATCAGGCCAGGTGTTTGGCAGCACCGGAGTGTTCAGGTGTAACTGTGCCAGTGATGGAACATTACGAGCAGCGTGGATGAAGGATGAGGCATGGAGAATCTTGGGACCGAGGTGCCTTGAGGCCCATCCCTCCCGAGCTCCCCCGCTGATGAGACAGGTGTTGCGCCGGGCTGCTGGGAGGGGAGAGGGAAACCGAAAAGTAACTTTTTTGTAATGTCAGATCTTTCCCCTTCCATCAGAACCTGAAAACGCTTGCTTGAATTCCTGCTGCATGCGAGCTACGAGCTTGTGCGATGTTGAAACCCCCACAGCAGTATCTTTGTTTAAAATATTTCCAAAGCATAAAAATTCAGCTCCACGATTTGTCTAGAACTGTCTGTCTGTCTAGACACATAAGCACTGTACATATTTAGCTTTTCTCAGACTCACAGATATTGACAGATAAGACAAAGTCTATGGTATATTATCTGGGTGAAAAGGGACTCTGGGCTGCTTCTCCTCCTCGGCAATCTATTCATTTTGTCTTTAAAACCTTCTTTGTTCTCTAGCTCAGGTTAGAGACTCCATTAATGCTTCTGACTGCAGCTGCTTTATGATTCTGGCAGAAATAGGGACGTGAATGAGGTAAGTCTATAAAACAGTGGCGTGATGACAGGAAATTATTTTTTTTTAAGGTAGCAGTGTACTTAAATATGCTACTTCAGATCCTGCCCGTCCTTTTGGAACGTTAGAGCTGTGAGGGACTGTACACTAACTCCTTGTCCTCCAAATGTGTCACTTTCTCTTTTTTCTCTCTCTCTCTGTTCCCCTTTGTTACTTCACTGTCATCTCTTGCTTTTGTAAACACTGCCTTTCTCCCTCTCTTCCTGATGTGGTTGATTTTCTGAATGGTGTGGGAAAAATATTTAAGAAAACCATATTGTAGAGAATGGTATTAATCATACCCTTTCTTCATTTTGAAACCAAGATTTTCACTACAAACATACACAGCAAAGGAGCGAGGAATGATGGTGGTCTTCAAATGTCGACAGGCTGCTCAGCGCCAGGTTAGCACCATGGTGTGGCTGCAAAAGCCACTCTAAAGCAAGCAGGGAGCAGCTCCCGGGAGGCAGATCATGGCTCTGTTGGAGGAAGCGCTCTCTACCACAGCTGCCCAGACATGGAATAGGCTGGCTTGTGAGGTGGTGAGCTCCCCATCCCTGAAAGCAGGAAAGCAGAGTTAGGGGTGGGAGTTTGAACTATATGAGTCCCAAGTTTCTTTCCATCATTAACATTGATGGTTCTCTTTTTCAGAAAGGCTGTGCTCAACTGCCTCCATCAAGCAAAGCGGGAGAATTCCCATGATAACAGAATTTCAAAATTCTTGTTTTTCTCTGCCTTGCATTTTCCGAATTCTGCAAAGTTGGCTACCTGCTACCACACACTACCTGACAAAATTCTGTTAACACCTGAGGCGGCTGGTCATGCTGAGAGAACAGTTTAATGCATGGCAATTATAACTACAGTTTTAGGGCACCCTTGTCAAGATTTCATGCGAGGAGACTGATGCGCTCCTGCTTACTGCTGTGTGGCCAATGCACAGCTACAACGTTGATGGCCCATCGGAAGTCATCCTTTGCTTTCACAGCGTTTTCTTGTCTTTTCCATGAGTGAGGACTTGCCCAAACGCAGGCAGTAAGCATCGCATTTTGGATATAAATATTTGATTCACCCGAGAGAATTTTACAAAGTTAAAAAATATTTGAAGATGCATCCGTGTGAGGTGGAATTAATTACAAAGGGGCAAACATATTATCTTCCCAAGTAGAAAAAGAGTTGTGAATCTAGTTTATTGGATAGATACAGTAAGAAACTTTTGAATGAGGTTTTAAAAATTATGGTCAGAGACTACCTACTTGTTGAAATACAGATTTCTGGGTCTGGCCCCAAACATATTGTATTACTTTTTGCTGATGTGTAACTAATTGCCACTGACTTAGCAGTATAAAACAGCATCAATTTATTATCTCCTACCTCTGAAGTTCATAAGCCTATGCAGGCTGGGTTAGTTTCTCTGTTTAAGGTGTCACAAGGCTGAAATCGGCATCCCACTAGGCTAAGTTCTTATTTGAAAGCTTTGGGAGCAAAACCAGTTACAGGACCCCTCAGGTTATTGAAAAACTTCAGATCTTGGCTGGATGTCAGCTTGGAGTGGCTCTCTGTTCTTGAAGGCCACCCATATTTCTTCCCACATGACCCTTTCAATTGTCAACCCAGCAAAGGCATGTGGAGTTCTTCTCATGGTTGGAATCGCTCTGACTTCTCTGCTGTTACATGTCAGAGAAAACTCTGCTTCTAGAGGGTTCCTATGATTAGAGTAGGCCCAGCTAGATAATCTCCATATTTTAAGGTGCATCAACTTGAGACTTTAATTACATTTGCAAACTCCCTTCACAGCAGTACCTCAATTAGTGCTTGATTGAATAAATAGGGTATGGGGGTCTTGGGAACCTATCTTTAGAATTCTGCCTACCACACCTACTAAATCTGAGTCTCTTCAGTGGACCCAATAAACTCTGTCTTTTACACAACAGTTCAAATGTTCTGATGAATAATTAAGTTTGGGAACTACTGGCTTAGAAAGAAAAAAAAGAAAAGCAGTGAATGTTAGGTGTTAGGTGAGTGATGTAGAAAACAACTGTTGTAAGAGTTTAGAATGAGGGACCACTGAAGACTGAAGATGCCAGTAGTTGCAGAGATGTTCATGGAGAAAGGGACAGTGTAGAATTTAAGGCAAGGGAGAAGGTCTGAGCAGAGCTTTGAATATGGAAAAACATATAATTGGGCTTTCTGAGTACAATTCAATCAAATTGGTTGGAGTAGAGGTGTATGATTGTGATTTGGGGGAGAAGGTGTAAGGTTGAGATTATATCAGGTAGGACCTTGACTGCCAGTTCAAAGAGTTGAAATAAAGTAAGCCATGGAAAGTTTAAAAAAATAATTATGTTTCAAAAGTTTTGTGATATTATTCCCTTTACCCTTCTTACTCACTGAATTTCTCTGCAGTTGAGGGTTACATTTTGATTTTCTTACAGCGAAGTCAAAGTCTTGGTTATATTCCAATGCTAGCCAAACATTTTTATTATTATTATTGTAGGGGATGAAGAAAGAAGGGGGCTCTCAAATTAGTTGTGAGATGAACCAGCATATGGGAAAGGGTAGGATGACTCAGAGTTCAGACTCTCTGAAGGACAGTGAGGGCGACAATCTGAGTTTCTCTTAGAAACATCTTTCTACATATGCTGATCCCAAAAATGCTCTCCATTCACCCTCCTCCGGGTATAAATGTATCCCCAAAACCCCATACCCTCAACGGGGAGTTGTGGGAGGAGGATTATTTGTCCCGACCTAGTCATTAGAATTGAAAGATGAGAGGCAGTTTTGTCACTTGGAACAGAAGGCGAACTACCTTGGAGCCAGGTTCAATAGCTTTGAATAGCAGATGAAGACTGCAGATACAGGAGCATATCATCTGACAAGCATCTTAAGCAGATGGATGACAGAATGGGTGCACTGGAGAGTATGGTTCATTTAATGACTCCAGATAATGCTTCTTTAAATGTGAAAGCAAGTCATTGGGAAACAGCCAGCAAAGCTGTAACTCGTGGACTTCTGGCCTCCTGGTAAATCTAGATAGGAAAGGGGGAGGGACGTATGTAGTTTTGGGTTCTGAAAAACTCAAATTGCTTTTCAGAAAAAGCAGTATAGACTTTACTTAGACTTTATGAAGATTGAAATCAAATGCTCTACCCAGGATAGTGGGGAAATATTTTAGTAACAATTTATGTGTTTAAAATATTCAATGAACTATAGGAAAGATGATCTAGGCTTGTCCTTCCCCACCACTAAGAGAGGACATTACCCTGAGTTTCGGAATCACATAATTTCCCCTTTAGTGATGTTTTACTTAGAAACATAGACTGCAGAACCTCAAGAGCTCTGAACCCTTAAAGTTCATCTAATCCCATTATCTCTTAAATTTATTTTCCTTATTCACTTAACCATCAAGAATAACTGACTCATCCTATGTGCGAGTCTGGGAATATAAAGATGAACCAAACATATCCCTGTCTTCATGGATTCAAAAATGTTATTCCAGTACTTTTGATTGCATTGAATCAGAGCGATCTCTTTTGGCAATCCATGTTAGAGGTAGGAGTAGAAGCAGTGGGGCTTGAAAAATGTGAATGAGTTCCCAAACCTAAATTCTTTCTCACATTTCACAGCAAACAGATTTCCAGCTCAAGTTTGAATTCATCTAAGGAATACTGTCTCTGTCTTCCCAAGGAATTTTTATTGTTGATTTTCAGTAATATCTCTGGACAATTGAAATTCAGTCCTAGGGCTGCTGGTTCACCCCATCAGCAGGCAAAAGCTTGAGTTTACTTTTCTGCATTGGCCTGGTGTCTGATTTCCCCAATTATAAGTGACAAGTAAACTCATCTTTCGTGGATAAAAGCTTTTCATATGAATCTGCCTTGCTGTATAACTACATAGATCTCTATGGAGAGGTAACCAAAATCCTAAATCCATTCCAGGCATCCACTGTGACCTGAGTTCCTGAATGCAATTCAAAACACAGTCTCTTTGAACAAACATGTTTTGATGTAACCCTATCACCCATTTTGTCCTGTACTTATATATTGGACTAGACTACACATACACTTTGAGAACTCCTTTTACTTTTCTAGCTTGAATCTCCATGTGATGACTGTGGCCTTCAGGAACTTGTCATTTTTAGAGTGAGAGAAGAACAAAGAAGGCAATACTTTTGGTGTTTGGAGCAGAGCTAGCTAAAACAATGTTACCATTTTCTTGTGCCTCCCTGGTCCTATTGGGCCTTGCAATTAGAACCAACAAAGGAGTAACATTGGAGGAAGATAGAAAAGAGCTAAGTAATGTAAATCCATCAAATAGGGACTCTGGGGCATGACAGAGAAGCAGGAAGAGCTCTTCATCTTTTGGCTTCTCATATCCAAAGCTCCTTCCCTACTTATCATAGCCCAACTGTGCTCTGAGGAGAACTTCAATATGCCCTTGGATTTTTCTTCTCCCAGGGTTGGAATGAGATGTGAAGGCTATAATATTTTCTATAGCTATAGTGTTCAATCTTGAGCTGAGCACTGGACAAACCACTTGGAATTAAGAAGACCAACATTTCTTCAAAGAAATCTTACATAAATAAAACAAATAAGTTGCTCCTTAAAATAGGAAATAGGGATTTCAAATTATTAATTTCTCAGATTTCTCCTCAGGGCTCATATGAGGAACTTTTTTAGATCAGGACGGCTTCACACAATATAGTTGGAAACCACAAAATTAGAGGTAAGACAGTGAGGTAAATAATTCTGATGAATGTTACAAGCTAACCCTTTAAAGACCTGCTCAGGGTACCAGACAAATTACTCTGTCACTCAGGTAAGGACTGATCCCACTTTACTTTCTGTCAACCAGATGTTTGCTGGAATCCTGCTCTCAGTGAATGATCACTTGAGAGTATACAGCTATGAACCTACTGGACTTAGGAGTGTTGCCTGTGTTATATTACTGTTGCTGTACTTACCATCCTAGTGTCTGAGTTGGTATCTTGGATTCTTTAGTTCTCAGTCTTAAAGGACATTGGTCAGTTTCTCCAGATCTTGACCACACAGATGTCCATGTCATTCTCTGCTGGGAGAAGTCTAGGCATGCTTTGTGTGTTTGAGCCAATCCATTTTACAATAGCACATTCCTTCTGTGGATAACTCCCAGTTTGGCAATCCTATATAATAAAAGCCTAATATGCTAAGTGTTTGACCGTTCGACCAGGGGGGCAGGTGCTCCAACCAGTAGGTTAGCTTGATGTTGGAGTCCTGCCGATTGGGCCTGGGCAAGACGGGCTGGATATGCCCTGGAGCCCTTCTGTGGTCTCTCCCCAGTCCCTATTGTGCACCAGTGGGGTCCATCTGCCTAGCCAGCACTCTCTCACAATCTAGAACCCCTTGGGGGATCTCAGAGAGCCAGTTTCAGCCTGATTCCCACAGGTCAGGCCAAGGGACCCCACCGGTGCATGAATCTGTGCACCGGGCCTCTAGTTTATTTATAATATTGAAGCAGAACTTATAGCCAATTGGTCCTAAATCTGCTCCTTGAGAGCATCATGGAATAACAGTAATTTCTCTTCCACATGACAGAACTCATGTCTTCAGGTATCTGAAGATAGAACTAGGTCTTCATAAAGCCTTCTTTTTTATGTTATGTATTATCTCTTAAGAACGTGTTTATCATCTTATTTATGTAATGTTAAGTGGTAAAACTTTTTTTACCTGATTGCCTGCTGAAACGATGTTTTATCTTAACAAAATCCAAAACTTTAAGCATTAGGTTTTCTATAAGAAGATTTGTAGGAATTATAGAGTAAGATACATTTTCTTTGCATCATTATCCTCTGCTTCTTTATTTGGCTGCTTTCTGGACCTAAAGCAGTGATTTATCAAGAGAGACATCTATGATTTCCAAGGGAGTGGAAACAGTATTTGTATGGTAGAGGAAGGGTTGGCTGGTAGTGACCTGCACACTGTCTGACACTTCTGCCCATTCCTCCACCACCCATGGACTGTGCTGATGGCTACTGCTATCATGCCAGTGGTTCTTTCCCAGGCTCTGGGAGGAATATATATATATATATATATATATATATATATATATATATATATATATATATATATATATATATCAATGTTTGTTTTTCCATATTCTCTTTGTGAATCTCCAGATGAAATTAACTTTTTGTCTTTCTAGTGCCCAGAACAGTGACTAATACAAAGTGGACATTAAAAAAAAGTTGGTGTTTGAATGAATAGATAAATGAAATAAGAAAAAGCTCCATAGTCATTCTCTTAATTTTTGTTTTCTTTTATCTTTTCTTCTTCTTCTTCTTCTTCTTCTTCTTCTTCTTCTTCTTCTTCTTCTTCTTCTTCTTCTTCTTCTTCTTCTTCTTCTTCTTTCTCTCTCTCTCTCTCTCTCTCTCTCTCTCTCTCTCTCTCTCTCTCTCTCTCTCTCTCTCTCTCCCTCTCTCTCCCCTAGGAGAGTCTAATCACAAATCAAAGCCATGTGCCATTTCCCCCCTCACCAGCTCAAGGTCTTAGCATCATGTCAACCTGGCTGCTGGATTCCTCTGACAGTGGATGCTGATTTCAGGATCTGAACTCTCCTGCTGTTCAGAGTCGCTGAGTCCACTTATTTCACTTGCAATAGCTAATTTCAGTCTTGTGCCTTCCACCCCCTGTCAGTTCCACAGTTTTTTTCTCCCAGCAAATTCTGATTGGGAGTAGTCTTGACCTGAACCCCTGTTACCTACAGTTGGATCTCCCTAGTCCCAACTACCTATGCCTCTGCTTACTGTCTCATTCATTCATCATTCATTCATTCATTTAGCAAACATTTGCTGTATGCTTATTCTATTCCTGAGAAAACAACAATGAATACTGATCCTTGCTCAAAAAGCATTAGTCTAATGGAACCCCACTCTCCTGTGAAAGTCTTAATCTGTTGTCTGCTGCTGGGACCTCTATTAAGAGTTCATCTGGCTCTCACTGCATCTGTTTGTTTGCTGGGTCCTGATTCCATCATATTTCTCCTCACCGTCACCTCTCTACTGCTGCCTAGGTCCGGTACCTTAGAAGCCTATTCTCACTGAAGTCAGCAGTATGCTTCCATAGCTATCCATGTCTTTATGGGGGCATCATCATATCCTGTGCAACTGAGAAGTTCCCTACAAGCATGCACACATAAAAACACAGACATACATGCAACACATTTATAATGTGTGCTCTATTGTACTCCACCAGAAAAAAGTATTTTAATCATATCAGTTATCTCTTTGATTCTACAACTTATTGTTTGTTTCCTGTCCCCAAACATTTACACTTGCATGGAATAGGTGACTAGGGATTCAGATAGGATTTTCTGGAATAAATAGTAAGATGGCAATTGCCTAAAGTGCCAAGCTCAGTTCACTGGATCTGTATCTGAATATGAATAGTTGGTGGTAACAAGGACATATTTTTTTCTTTTCCCCCCTAATTTCATAGTATCACATTGAATGTATCAGGGCACATATTCATTGCCTTAGCCTCCTGGGTTGAGACGCTGTGCACATGCATAATCAGATAAGGGGAAACGGGCCCCATCCCCACTTTGAAACTCAATGCACCTGGAACAAAGAACCTCTGATTCTGCTTGCCATCTGTTGGGGTAAGAGAAGGCCTGTCGCTGCCCCATTTGCCACACTTAAATTGCAGTGTGCATTCTTTGTCGGCTGCCGTGAGCCTGGATCGGCAGCCTGGGTGTGGATTTCACCCTCCAGTGCCCCAGACGAAGTTGTGTGGGAGTTCTTTGACTTCTCACATTTGGGAGTAGAGTAAAATTTAATTTCTAAGTAGGAGGACTAGTAAGGAAGAGCCAATGTTCTGTAAACTATAGAATAAAAGACAGAGACAAAAAGAGAGATAATAAGTGTATGTTTTATTTAATAATGTTCTCGGTAGTTTCAGTCATTTTCCTGTAATTTTCATGATGAATGCAAGCGATACTTTTCTGCATATCCTTAGAGTTGAGAAAACAAGCTGGGGAAATAATTTTTTAGTCAAATATGAAGCTGTACATGATTCTAATACCTTGGAGAAGATTTCCTTCTACTTTCCATTGTTCTGTAAATGAAAAGTAAATTATGCTTTGTTAAAAAACTTTCCATTGAATAGTTTTATAGCAAATGTTTCATTCACTTCAATAAATAAATGTACAATATTTGTGAGGAGATTGAGACTCGGGCTTTGTAAAATTTAACAACTCCACCAAATTAGTCTCTCTGGTTCTTATTCTGCAATAGAAAATTATACTCCTTAACTTTTAGTTAAGTAGCATTTAAATAAAACGTCTAATTCACTTCCGAGCTTTTGTGAGGCACTAGACTTGAGATGCAAAAAAGTAGTTAATGTTAGAAAGCAAAAGGATTTTTAATAATTATGCTTCATCTTAATGGGAGGTGCCATCTTAATGAGTGGTAGCATGGATGAATTGCTAGAACACTGCTTTAGAAATTAAACTTCTGGAGGCCTCCTTGCAAAACTTTTAACATGTCACTCTGTGGTTCTTTGCTGATGCTTCAACCTCTCTAAACATTTGATTTTTATTTTATAAAATGGAAATAGTAAATGCTGGTATCCACAAAGCTCTTAGGGATCCTTAAAGAAAAGGAGCTATTTGCATGTAAATGATATTGGAAATCATGGTGGACCTACCTAAAATCTAGAAGGAACATTCAGGAGATGTCATTTGTGAAACTGCTAATCCCAGTCAGAATTATTTTAGACCCTGGGTTAATGTCCTTGTTCTGTTTGGTATATCAACACTAATAAAAGAGAAAAATGGTAATTGGCGTACGGCGATACCCTTTTCATTGGCTAATCAGGGCTATATGCAAATTAACTGCCAACTAAGATTGGCAGTTAACTGTCAACAAGATGGCGGTTAATTTGCATATGTAGGCACAATGCAGGGAGGCGAAGGGGAAAGCAGGAAGAAGCCCCCTGCCACTGACAGTGATCGGAAACCCAGGGGAGAGCTCCTTTGCCCTGCCCCCCAGCCATGATCGGAGAATCAGGTGCCTTTTCCGCCCTGGCCAGTGATAGCAGGAAGTAGGGGTGGAGCCAGCGATGGGAGCTGGGCACGGTCGAAGCTGGCAGTCCTGGGAGCTAGGGGCCCCTTGCCTGGGCCTAAAGCGAAGCCCACGATCGCGGGGCCACTGCCACAGCAGGTCCCCGCTGCCCGGGCCGGACGCCTAGGCCAGAGGCGTCCGGCCTGGGCAAGGGGCCGATCCTGCGATTGGAGGGTGATGGGGGTCAACGCCTGAGGGCTCCCAGTATGTGAGAGGGGGCAGGCTGGGCTGAGGGGCACTCCCCCCCACCCCCCCCGACACACCCAGTGCACGAATTTCGTGCACCGGGCCCCTAGTCCTATATAATAAAAGGCTAATATGCAAATTGTCCCTTCAGGAGTTTGACTGCTTGCAATGATGTGCATTGACCACCAGGGGGCAGCACGAAACAAAGGAAGGCCCTGGCTGGCAGCTGGCAGCCAGGGAAAGGAAGGCCCCCATCAGCCCTGATTGCCAGCCCCTGATCGCCAGCCAGGCCTAGGGACTCTACCTGTGCACGAATTTTGTGCACTAGGCCTCTAATAAATAAATAAATAAATATATATATATATCCTATATAATAAAAGGCTAATATGCAAATCAATTGAACAGCAGAATGAGCACCAGGGGGCAGATGCTCAATGCAGGAGCTGCCACCTGGTGGTCAGTGCGTTCCCACAGGGGGAGCGCTGCTCAGCCAGAAGCTGGGCTCACACCCGGTGAGCACAGCAGTGGTGACAGAAGCCTCTCCCATCTCTGCAGCAGTGCTAAGGATGTCCAACTGCTGGCTTAGGCCCGCTCTCTGTATACACTAGAGGCCCGGTGCACGAAATTTGTGCACTGGGGTGTGTCCCTCAGCCCACCCTTCACCCTTTCCAATCTGGGAGCCCTCGGGAGATGTCCGACTGCCTGTTTAGGCCTAAACCGGACACCCCTCTCACAATGTGGGACTGCAGGCTCCTAACCAGTCACCTGCCTGCCTGCCTGATTGTCCCAACCCCTCTGCCTGCCAGCCTGATCACCTCCTAACCACTCCTCTGCAAGCCTGATTGATGCCTAACTGCCCCCCTGCCAGCCCGGTAGCCCCCAACTGCCCTCCCCTGCCAGCCATCTTGTGGCTGTGGGCATCGCCATCTTTGAGGGCAGGGCAGTCAATTAGCATATTTCCTCCTTATTGGCGCTGGGTGCCACTATCTTTGTGACTGCATGAGGGTCAATTAGCATATTTCCTCTTTATTAGATAGGATATATTTCAGAGAGGAAGGGAGAGGGAGAGAGAGATAGAAACATCAAAGATGAGAGAGAATCATTAATCATCTGCCTCCTGCATGTCCCTTACTGGGGATCAAACCCATAACCCAGGCATGTACCCTTGACCAGACTGGAACTTGGAACCCTTCAGTCCACAGTCTGATGCTCTATCCACTGAGCCAAACCAGCCAGGGCTGTTCTGTTTGTTTTGATTGATACTCATTTGGAAATGGATGTGAAGGAGGAAAGGAAGAAGAAAGAACTGAATATATTGAAACAATTATATTTGCTTCTAAATGTAGTGTTGTCTTTTAATCAAAACAATTACTAGACCACATGCACTGGCCTACAGGATATGCTATTAGAGGTCCAGAATCTTCACAAGACCTCAAGTCTGGTTATCCCTAGAAAAAATAATTGGAGGGGGGAGATTATATTTACTACTTTGTGTCCTTTTTGGCATTTGTGAACATAGGGCCAGCTACTTCTGTACTCTTGATTCTTACACACCAATGAAGAAAGGAGTAGGAAAGTGTTATTTTAAAAACTGTAAGATCATGGTTAGTCAACCATGGCCCTTCAGCCAGATGGGATGGGGCTGAGACTTGGCACTGGATTTCCTCACCAGTAGGGGCTGGAGCTGTGGGATCTCATTCTGGAAGGCCAAATGCCTTCTGGGGGTGTGGTTATGTCAGAAAAATAGTCTTTTATGGTGGCTGGGGGAGGTGGAGGAGATGGTGTCAGTCACAGGGAATCTAAAAGATTGATCCTTGGAAGGACAGGCAATAGGAAGGAAGGGGTTAGCATTCATGAGGACTGAAAGTATCAGCAAAACTCACAGCTGAGCTTTAAGTCAGATCTTGAACTTCTTGGAGTATTCTGAGGTCTACAAGTCTAGGTTCCTCATATACTTGACATTGTGACTTAGGGACTAATATACCATTTCTCAGATTCTCAGTTTTTGCTTCTGTAAAATGGTTTGAACAATAATTTGATGGATTATTTTGAGTATATGAGCAAACAATGTTTGGAAAGAGCTGCGTCTAGTCTCTGACATTTATTAATATTGAAAGGCAAATTGTGGCTCAAGCCCAGAAAGACTGGTAACCAGCTGTTAAATATTCAGTCACTTTTGTATATAGCTAGAACTGATCCTGAGAACAAAGGAGAGTGAGAGTATTAGGTAGATCTGAGCCTGGAGGTGAGTCCAAGAACCCAGTTATGGGGAGTGCCTTTGAGCTGGGAAAACAGACTGAGGCTGACTTGTGAGCATTTGTTGTGCACCTGTGGCCAGTTTTACCTTTATCTCAAGATGAATTCATGTCTTAGTCATCTCTAGTCTCCTGTACCTAGCACAGGACCTGGCAACATATATAAATAATGATAGAATAAAACAAAATAGAAGAAAAATATCATATCTGAATTGGGGTTGCATACCCCTGAGAAAGGCAGTGCCAAAACTCAGGCATTCCTTATTTTAGTCTTAAAAAGGAACTTAGTTTAATCAGTCAGCCCTGCTCTCTGACACATAGCTCCAACCTTGATTTTGTGCATTATGTGACTCTCAGATTAAGAAATAATTCCCAGAGTAGCATGCAAATATATAAGCATATCAGCTGGGATTCTATGGAATATGTCTACCTAGGTCCAGTGGAGTATTAGCTTGTAAACAATAAATTATTCCAGCGGAAGAATGGATAATCCATCTTTTATTGCATAGCTGGTTCTCCCTAGATATGCAGTGTCTTTTATGTTTCTCTGTAACTGGTAGGACTAAATTTATAAACACAATTATTCATGAAGTTATATGATACTTCCCAGTATCTTTTATGAGCCATTTCATATATGTGATGCACTTGATCCATTAGCCTGGTTAATCATAGAGATAACAGGAGATATCAGAGGTGCGTGCACAGAATCCAGTTTGCAAGGAGTTCAGGAAATCTTTTGTTGGGCTCAGACCAAATGTGCTTGCATCTCATATGTTTCTTGGAGTCTCAGCCTGAACAGAACATATCAAATTGTACAAGGTAAATTTTTTTTTCCTGGTTAGCCAAATTAAAAAAATAAAAATCATCAGGCATTGAATAGTTTCTGGATGAAGGTGTAATTCCCTTGCAAATTCTTAGTCATGAGGGGTATATTCATTAAAGGTTTATCCCAGAGGCACCCAAACCTGACTCAGATTTCTCTAATATTACATGGAGTTTGATTAAAAAAACTAAATTGATTTTAAACAAAATTTCTAAATGGACAAATTTTGCCTAGTGTCTGAATGCAATAGGAAATTTTGTTAATTAAAAATGATTTCTTGTCTTAGATAACATGGTTTTAAAAAGTTCACAAACCAAATATGGGTCTTCACTGTAGTATGTGAAAACAGCCTGCATTAGAATAGTTTGGGCCATCCTTGGGGCCGGTTTCTTTTATTGCTGTGACACGATGACAATCTTCACAGAGAAGTATCTACTCAACTAGAGAATCATCTGAAACATTTTATAGATTTAGGTAGCTAGGTAATTTAGCCCTAGTTTCATTGATGGGGCCAGAGTAACTTTTGTCTGTATATTTCTGGCTATTTTGTCATCATTGACTTCAGAGACTGTGTGGCCAGACATTCACTGACTTTAGATATCAGACCCAGAGCAGCTGCAGACACCCAGTGCTTTGGAGCAACAAGCTGACAGCACATCTTATCCCCAGTGCCTAGCTTAAGTCAGGCACGGAGAAGACACTCGGTGATGTGTGTTGAACAGTCAGCCAGTGTCCTCCACCGTAGTTTTTGCCTTGTAACCTTCTGTCATGGTTGCTGCTGCTTGAGGAGCTTCATGCTCATAACTACCGTCAGTCCTGAGTGTGATGTTATCCTTGGTTAACACTATTAAAGATTCAGCAGTGTCAATTCAATGACTATTCATGATTCGCTTAACAGGTACCCTGAAGAAATCTAAAAGATGCAATGCAAAGGACCGTGGTAGGTTCCCTAGGAAATAAACACATGTATGAAATACAGCCCATGCTTTAGAAAGGCTATGGAAAGGAACAAGGCAAATTTGAGGAAGCATCTTATTACAGTATTCAATAAGAAGAACAAATAATGTGGCGTAGGAAGTGTTATTGGAAACCAAAGAAGGGGGAGGAGAGGAGGGTGACCTGGAGGCACTGGGGTTTGGTCTTGGCTTGGTAAGGGCATAGAACTTGGATGGAGTGAAAGGGGTGGTGTATTGTTAAAAAAAAAGGTAGCTGATCTTCACGGGCCTTGGTGTGGAACTGGCCTTTTCTCTATGGAGGAACTCTTGTAACCTAGAAATGGTCCAAAGAATCACCTGTGTGAGCCTTTCCACTGAAGGCTGGATTGGCACTTGTCATTTGTGTGGTACCGAGAATCCAGAGGAAGCAGCTTTCTGAAGTTCAGCTGGCTTTTCATGGACAAAATCATAATTCTTCTTCCCCCATCTCAGCTGTGTTATTATTAGATTGTTCAACCTCCCCGAAAGTGTGATGCACTGCCCCATCACTCCCCCTCCGAAGGTCTTGGGAGTCATATTAATTAGCTATTAAGCTATTCTAAAATTCTGATATTTTCTCTGGAATATTGGAATTTCTACAAAAACATCTTTCTCTGAGGCTATTTGGTAAAATATGCATGAACTTAAAGAGACTCAAGCATTTCCTGCAGCATCTCCACCATGGCCTATTCAATGGGCTTGATTGAGCAGGGAGCCTTGAAAGCTTGTCCACTGTCAGGACATTCTGGGTTGAAGAATGATTACCTTACCTCGATCTGAGTGCTTTGCACAAACACAATTTTGACTGCCCCAAAGAACTGCAAGTTAGTTCAAAAGAATAAATAAATCTAATGTGATATTTGTGTACCCTTTCATATATGTAGATTTGCTTTATGGGTTTGATTATAGATATAAGCCTAAATGAAGTTTTTTTCTATATGTTTTATGCATTTTTCTATATTGTTTTTTAAGTATTTTAAGTGTGTGTATCTTGTATATTTGTGTGTGTGTGCACTACTTCTGGTTAGCCTATTAACTCCTTATGGGTATAAACTACATCTTTTGAAATAACTTGGAGTGTCTACAGATGTATTTAGACTCCAGTAAGAGCATAAACGTAGCCTCGTTTAAATCATAGAGAATTTGTTTGATTCCTCGCTTTATTACATCTACCACAAAAACTCTAAGTTTATCTCCTTCAAAGGCTTTTTATTTCTTCAGCACGTTTCATTTCATGCTCCATGTATATGTGTATAACCAGTAAACTTCATCTCACTTCTTTTTATTTTCTTGTGTGGGAGCCATTTTAAAAATATTTGTTTCAAGTGAAGGTCTGTTATTCAAAGTAAACATACAGAACTTGGCTAGAGAAAACTATTTGAATAATAATCATATAGTAATAAAACCTTGAAAATGTAAATATAAAATACAATATGCGTGGTTAGGGATATTATTCATACACTTTACTAAGTATTATTTGGATAGAATATAGCTAATCATAAAAGAATGGTCATTTATATACTCCACATAAACAGCTTGTATCTCAGGAATTCAGAGTTCTTATTGAAAAGTAATTATAATCTGTAATATCTATTTTTCTCACCAATTTTTAATGTCAAAACATAGATGGATCAAATATGCAATTAAGTTTGTATCAGAGGACTCCATTTTTTTAAAATCCTAAAATATTAGTTTGGTGCATGTGAAAGCATGGCCTCTTTCTGGGTAAACATGGAAATTCACTCTCCTTTTCTGCTAGCTTGCAATGCAGTGCAGTCAAAGAAAAGAGTTTTGTTATTTACCTTTACAATCCCAGTGGAAAAATCAGGAGGTTGTTTTTTCCTCCCAGGGAAGATATTTTCAGTGCCAAGGCATTGGGAAACCATTAGATCATAGATGGTCATGATTGTGAACTTATGGTTGGTGGGGTGGTTCTAGAATTGTAGGGAAAGTGTTTTTCTTCTCATTACAGATGACAGGCAGACTGCTTGGAGAGTGCTTACTGAGTGATGGGATCCTGTGGGAAAAGCACTGAATTTACAGTCAAAGAGCTGGAATTTGGAAGCTGCAATCTGAGCTGTGCTATGCTCTAGCCATGTGGCGTAGGCAATGATAATGTTATAAGTATAACAAACACTCTACATTATTAAATGGTTTCTATTTGCCAGGTACATTGCACCTGTCACTCTAATCCTCACTAGGCCACCAAGTGGTAGCTATTATTTTTTCTATGTTACAGATGGGGAAGGAGACTCAGACAGATTTGATAACTTTCTGAAGGTCACCCTACCAGTACATTGGCAGACCTGGTATTTAAAATAAGGCCTATTTGAGTACAAAGTCTAGGCCCTTTTCCTGCAGACCCTAAGGCCAAAGAGGCATATCAAAGTCACCATGTTTTAAACACCTACTATAAGCCAGTCAACCCCAGTGTTTAACACATGTTACTTCATTTGTTCTAAAATAATACAAAATGCTTTGGGGCCAGTATCATTTTACAGATTCATAAACCGAGAATGAGAGGAAAGGTAACTTGTTCAAATTTATAAATTTAGTACAAGGCAGAGATGAGATAATTAAAAATATATATTCTCCACTTATGTTGCCTTTTGTAAGTTCAATTGCTTTCTTTAACCTATAGTATTTCATTTGACCTTTATCATTCTCCTGGGATGGTAGTCAAGGCTAGTATTCTTTTCTTCCCTTTTAAAGGTGAGGACAAAGACTCCCAAGAGCGTCTCTCCTAGGTTTTTCCTGCCTGCTGGTTGTTCCTCTTCCATGTCCCCAGCCCTCTTCTTTTTCTCAACTTTGTCCATCCTATTTCCCCAAGGTAATTCATTTAGTCCCAATTACTGAATGCATTGATGACTCTATGTACACGACTTATTTAAATCTACTCTTATGACTTTCCAATTGATGACTTCCATATCTCTACTTTGATGACTCCCTCTGAACTCCAAACATCTGCTCAGCATCTCCACTTGAATGTTTTAAGGGCATCTCAAACTTAACATGAGCAAGACAAAATTACCGGTCTTCCAAATATCTATCCAAATTGAGGCTCCCACACTCTTCCGTGACTCACCACAAGGTACCACCTCCACCTAATTGCTCAGGGCAAAATCGAGGAGACATCCTTAATTCCTCCCTTTCCATCACCTCGTACATCCAAGCCATCCACAACTTTGACAGCTGTGCCTTTGGAATCAGACTATGTTCTTGCTGTTATGTCCTTGGCCAAATTCTCATTATTTCTTACTTTGAAACGGCAATATTCTCCTATTTGGTTCACTGTTATCCACCTATATAATTCTCCCCATACTGGGTATTTTGTAAGTCAGATCATACAAATCTCTTACTTAAGTATTCCAATAACTTTCTAGAGTATTTAGAAATAATATCCAAACAACTTTTTAGGACCTAAGAGGCTCTCACAATTTTTCTCTGCCTATATCTCTGACCTTATGTTGTTCTACCCTTCTGTCGCTCACATACTCTGATCACATATTTTGGAAAAAGGTTTGTCCTGCATGTGGGGTCATTGTGACCTATTGGGAGAGGCAGAGAGCTGGGATGGGTCTCATTTATCCTGCTTCCAAAGTGCCCTGCATTGCCAATTACAGGTGCTCAATAATGTGCATGAGGTGATTGAACTTCTGATTCCAGACTTCTGTTTTGTTTGAGCAAGGATGGTCTTGCTCTTCCAGAGGCAGTCCTGACAGGAGAGATCTCATGGTGGTGGGAGGGAAGAACAGCTGCACTGAGTTGGCTGTACAGAAGATAAAACACAATTGTGATATCGGTCCTGGCCTAATTTGAGACACTGACTGTGCAACTCCACAGTAGACAACCAGGTCCAGAGTGGTTGCAATTTCACACCAGCTGTTTTTAGGCCACACATGGAGTCTGAGATTTGTTGGGCTGGAAGTCCCAAATGGCACAAGTTTGTCTTGACACATCATTTGATGGTCATGAGTAAGAAGACTCAACTCTATCTTGAACTTGCTTAGACTCTCGGATATTTATATCACTGTTGGCATTGTATGCTTTTGAATTTCACCTTATTAACCTTCAAAATACTATTCTCAATTACTTTTGTTATTCTTTGAGTCTTAGAAGGCACAGGACACATAATGTATTGCAGATCACATGGGGCCCTGGACTCTTGCTCTTGATTTCAATAAGTTAATGATGGAATTAAATTACACCTGTTTCTTTTTGACTTTGGATGGTTTTGCTTGTCTTCTCTCTAATACAGTTTCTATCTATGAAATTTATAAGTAAGCAAAATTAGTGTGGGAGCTTTATCATCAATGGAAGACATTTATTTCCCATATCTTCCTAGAAACCCCATTTGTTCCTCTGCAGGGAGAACATGGGATTCATTAAAATAGTGGAGTTGATTTTAGAAGTTTCTTCTGGTGACTTCTATGCATCTTCTCCACCTGATCCTCCCTGACTGAGGGAAAACTCTGGCTTACAAAGAGGCTTCTTCAGTTAAAGTAACTCTGCTCTATATTTAGAAAACTATCTTTTACAGGATAGGTTAATCACACTATTTAAGGCAAATTCACAATAGTTAAAATAGATCATTAGGAATTCATTCAGGTGTGGCTCCTGTAAATTGAATTTCAAATTTGCAAGGGACAAGGGGGAATGCTTAGCTCTAAGGACATGATCTGTCCAAGAAGGGGGCAATGGGGAAAAAGCGTATATATGTAATACTTTCAACATAAAGATTTTTTAAAAATTACTATAAATCTCCATAATACTTTGTACAATTATAAATGTGACTGCCTCCTGACATAGCAATTCCACTTCTAAAAACATAATGGTATATTTTAGAAAGGATTATAATCTGCTGACTGCTATCAAATCAGAAAAATATCAATTTCTGTTTGAAAAACTTGGTAAAAATTTGGAATAAGCTTGGATACATTACTTCATTTGTTGGCTAGAGAAAGCTTGGATCTCTATTTTGCTCAGGTAAAATGGGTCAGTGCTGTTAGATTGTATGTTTCTTGATGGCAGAAGGCATACCTTGAACAACTTTCCAGCTCCCCTCCCCTTAGTATATTGCACAGTTTCTTGCACATGGAAAAGGTTTAGTAAGTTGATTTTAGTGAAATTGGAGGTTTAGACTTGCTCCTTTGTATTTATAATCAAAGAACATACAAAGAGTAAAGTTACAAAAAAAAGGGTAGCTCTTCCTTTTACATGATTGGTGGGGCCATATGGTGTATGGGAAACAATGGAGACTGGAGATGCAAGAGATTTGGGTTCTACTTTGGCTCTGCCCTCAACCAGCTATGTGAATTTGGATGATAACCTCCACCAACCTTAATTTATTTGAACTCTAAACTGAGGAGGTAGAAGCTGAGTGCCTGTCAGCTCTAAAATATGATCATTTGATTATTTGTTTTACTCTTAATTTAGATCTAATTTTTGCCTGTGTTGGTTACCTAAATAAAGGTATCAACTCATTCCTATCTTTAGTCACCGACTATTATATCAAACAACCAACCCCACCCTTCCATTTCTCAGCAAGGAAGGCTTCTCTGATTGCCTCAAGCCAATCCACTCGGTCTGAATATCTGAATATCTAGAGTTTTGAAGACTTACTTTAAGAATGTGTAAAAAATAGGGCAGAGTACAGACACAAATGACAGTCCTTGCAAAACCCAGTTGAAGTTTATAGAATTCTAATTACGGTGGACTTGAACCTTTGGTGAGGTGGAGTAATTAAACTAGTCAGTGGGAGCAAATCATTACCCAGAGAAGATGAATCTGCCCTTGCAAGGCGCTGATTAGAGTCCTGGAAGAGGAAATGTACTTAATAGTGCCTGGAAAAGCGAAGGGCACTTTGCTTCCAGAAAGTTGCTTGTTTGCACAAAACCAAGCCTGATGCTGTTTGTGCTACTGAGATCATTTTATAATCACTGCAGTTTTAATAATTTGCATTGTGTCAGTGGAATGGAAGGGTGGCCTCAGGATAGGTGAGAACAGACACAAATAGAAGAGGGAAGACCTTCCACTGGGAGGGAGGGGCAGGGGGCTGCTTTTGGACCATTAGAAATCTCATGGTATTACCCAATAAGAGCACATTGTGTGAGCATTCTGATGAAATCACAAAATAAGAGAGGGAGGAAACCCTGTCCTATAGTTGAAATACAAAGGACTCTGGGTGGGGTGAGGTGATTTCACCCTCTCCTTATTTAAAAATATAGAATGTTTTTGACAACTCCTTTTTCCACTAGTCACAGTGGTAGGGGAATCCAGACCTCATTCTGCAAGAGGTCTGGAGGCAATTCTGGGTGTGTTTTTCTATCAGTAGACACATAGTCTCCTGGAGAAGCTATAGCCCTGCGTCAAATCAGAAGGAAAACTACCAGGTTCCTTCTAGTAACACTGAGAACACTCTGGGAGAGTGTGGGTGCCTGGGACCAGGAAAGGCCATTTCACCAGTAGACTTTGGGGAAGGTGCTTCTGCCAACAAAGCCTGCTACTAAGACGATTGCTTCCATAGACTATTGAAAAGCAAGGGACGATGATATTTAAACCACTGGAATTTGCTTCCTGCAGAATATGTAATATTTGGTTGTTCAAATTCTGATATAGAATATGAGCTAGTGTACTTACAAGTTGGGAAGTTGATGTCAGATAATTAAAAACTTTAGTGGAAAGAGTCTCTCATATTTAGGATTGATCCTCTTGCTTATTGGGTCAAGCATGCATTAGAAATGTGGACAGTTCTAACTAGACTGTGCTTAGTTACTTACATATGGTGGTGAAGAACATGGACTTGGGAGTCATATAGACCTAGAATCAAGATCAACACCCACATCGCTGTGAGGAGTTAACCCAAGTGAATGTTAAATATTTCACAACTACAGGCCCAGTGCAGGACATTTGTGCACTGGGGTGGGGGTCCCTCAGCCCTGCCCTACCCTCTCTCAGTCCAGGACCCCTTGGGGGATGTCCGACTGCTGGCTTAGGCCCACTCCTCAATACTTAGTGCTGCCAAAAAGAAGGGAGAGGCTCCTGCCACCACAGCTGCACTTACCAGCTGTGAGCCTGGCTTCTGACTGAGTGGTGTTCCCCCTGGCTCCCCTATGGGAGCACACTGACCACCAGGGGCAGCTCCTACATTGAGCATCCGCTCCCTGATGGTCAGTGCGCATCATAGCGACAGGTTGTTTCGCTGTTCAGTTGATTTGCATATTAGGGTTTTATTATATAGGATTAGGAAGGCAGGGACACTAATCAATTATAACAAATGGAACAAGGCTGCTTTAGTTATCATATTGTAAGTACCTCAGAAGGGTAGCTGGAAGGGGTGCTAGGACTGCTGTTTGTTAACCTGAACAGAGAAAATTCAACAGAGAGCATACAGGCTGGATGAATAGTTATGAGACTGAAAGAATTTAAGTTAGATGAAATGCTTTAACCCAAAGCCTGGTACTTAGTAAATGCTCAGTTAATAACCATTATTATAAACTAGAGGCCCGGTGCACAAAAATTTGTGCACTCAGGGGGGAAAAGGGGTCCCTCAGCCCAGCCTGTGCCCTCTCGCAGTCTGGGACCCCTCGGGGGATGACCACCTGCTGGCTTAGGCCTGCTCCCGGGTGGCAGAGGGCAGGCCCAATCCCTAGGTGCAGCCCCTGGTTGGGCTCAGAGCAGGGCTGATTGGGGAGTTGGGGTGCCGCCCCCTGTCATGCACAGAGCAGGGCAGATTGGGAGGTTGCGATGCGACCCTCAGTCACGCTCAGGGTAGGGCCAATTGGGGGGTTGGGGCACCACCCCCTGTCACACTCAAGGCAGGGTCGATGGGGAGGTTGGGGCACCCCCCCCCTGTCACACACAGAGCAGGGCCCATCAGGGGGGTTGGGGCTCCGTACCCTGTCATGCACAGAGCAGGGTCGATCAGGGGGTTGGGGAGCTCCCCCCTGTCATGCACAGAGCAGGGCCGATAGGGGAGTTGGGGCACCGCCCCCTGTCATACACAGAGCAGGGAGGATCAGGGGCTTAGGGCGCCGCACCCTGTCATACTCAGGGCAGGGCCGATGGGGAGGTTATGGCTCTACCCCATCACACACAGAGCAGGGCCCGTGAGGGGGGGGGGGTTGGGGCGCCGCCCTCTATCACCCACAGAGCAGGGTCGATCAGGGGGTTGGGGAGCTCCCCGCTGTCATGCACAGAGCAGGGCCGATAGGGGAGTTGGGGCACCGCCCCCTGTCATACACAGAGCAGGGAGGATCAGGGGCTTAGGGCGCCGCACCCTGTCATACTCAGGGCAGGGCCGATGGGGAGGTTATGGCTCTACCCCATCACACACAGAGCAGGGCCCGTGAGGGGGGGGGGTTGGGGCACCGCCCTCTATCACCCACAGAGCAGGGCCGATCAGGGAGTTGGGGCGCCGCACCCTGTCACACACAGAACCGCAGGGCGATCAGGGGGTTGGGGAGCTCCCCCCATCAGGCACAGAGCAGGGCTGATCAGGGGGTTGGGGCGCCTTCCCCTGTCACGAACAGAGCAGGGCGGATAGGGAGGTTGTGGCCCCGCCCCCTGTCACACACAGAGCCGCAGGGTGATCAGGGGGTTTGGGCACTGTCCCCTGTCATGCTGATCCCAGTGCTGGGAGGCCTCACGGCTCCGCTGATCCCGGTGCTGGGAGGCATATTACCCTTTTACTATATAGGGTAGAGGCCTGGTGCATGGGTGAGGGCTAGCTGGTTTGCCCTGAAGTGTGTCCTGGATCAAGGTGGGGGTCCCCACTGGGGTGCCTGGCCAGCCTGGGTGAAGGGATGATGGCTGTTTGCAGCTGGCCACACACCCTTCAGGGTGGGGGTCCCCACTGGGGTGCCTGGCCAGTCTGGGTGAGGGGCTGAGGGTTGTTTTCAGGCTGGCAGGTGACTGAAGCTACCAACTGCTCTTTTTTTTTTTTTATTCTGGGCCAGCTTTAGCTCTGAGGCTCGGCTCCAGCTCTTGGGCCTCAGCTGCTGAAAGCAGGTATCTGGTTTGTTTGGGTTCTATAATCGAAACACTGTTTCAACTCCAGCTCTGAGATCCCGGCTGGCTGAAAGCAGGTTTCTGGGGTTTTGTTTAGCTTCTATATTTGTAACAATGTTTCAAACTGCAAGCTCAGAGGCCGGCAGCGGCAGGCGGGGAACGTTGGAGTCCTCCGTCACTGAAGCAAGCAAGCCTCATGTTTGCTTCAAGCTGCCTGGCTGCCGGCCACCATCTTGGCTGGCAGTTAATTTGCATATCACCCTGATTAGCCAATGGGAAGGGTAGCGGAGGTACGGCTAATTACCATGTAACTCTTTTATTAGATAGGATATTACCATGACTTTCTCAAGACTTTTGGTGTCTCAATGATTTTTTTGTGCCCAAAATAAATACTAGCCTTCTTTTCAAAATCTGAGTCTTATCCAATGCTGTGCTGGTAAATGTGTAGGTAAGTCCAAATACACTTAGTAAGTGTTTATATTCTAGCATAACATTTGAAAAAAAAGAAATACACAGAAATGAAAAAGACAAAATCAGATTTTTATTTTATTCTTAAGGAATCACAATTACTCATTAATGGCATATGTACTAGTATACTTATTGAATGCCTCAACTTTTCACATCCAACCATCAGATTGGATACTGCCTCTCTCATTTCTTATCCCACGATGAATTTCATGGGTTAGTTTTTTATCATAGAAATCATGAAAAAACAACAACTTACTTTTGCAAAGGTACAATGTCATTGAAAGGAATGTAGCAAGACCTAATGTTGAAACCCTGAATGACCTTGCTCATGGGATGTCTGAGAAATGTGGCTGTGTGTCCCTTAAAATTTTTAAATATTCCTGTGCACTGTGAATTTCCTGCAATATTCCATATTACCTTGGCACACAGTTTGGGAAACATGGAATTAAATAGAGGGATTCTGAGGAATATTAAATACTAATAGCTAGGGTCAGCTAAAGACTAATGCAGTCACAACTCTAGGGATCTAGTAAGCACAAACTTCATATGATTATGCTTAGACCCTAGGACTCCTGGGATAAATGGTGTTTTGGGCTCACTGCCAGCAATCAAATCAAAGCCTACCCAAGCTTACTTGATGATTTTGAACTTTCAAGAGAAATGAAAACACCTTGAATGGAGAATCACAGCCCTTACTTTTAGTCGTTCTAATGGTCTTTATTTGTTTGCTGAAACTCAATTATGTGTTCAAAGAGGTACAGTATGTTATGCTAGTTTTTCATCTAATTAATGTTTTATTATTGAGACTAGAGGCCCGGTGCATGAAATTTGTGCCCTGGGGGGGTTGTACCTCAGCCCAGCCTGCAGCCTCTCCAATCTGGGACATCCTTATCACAATCCGGGACTGCTGGCTCCCAACCGCTCACCTGCCTGCCTGCCTGATTGCCTCTAACCGTTTCTGCCTGCCAGCCTGATCATCCCTAAAAACTCCCCTGCCAGCCTGGTCACCCCTAACTACCCTCCCCTGCCAGCCTGGTTGACCCAAACTGCCCTCCCCTGCCAGCCATCTTGTGGTGGCCATCTTGTGACAACATGGGTGCAGCCATCTTATGATTACATGGGGGCACCCATTGTGTGACTACAAGGGCGCAGCCATCTTGTGACCACATGGGTGTGGCCATCTTGTGTGAGGGTGTGATGGTCAATTTGCATATTACCTCTTTATTATATAGGAGAGCAAAATTTATTTTTGGCCCTAAAATTGGAATTTTTAAAAAAATCTCTCATTTATAATAGGATTTTCTAGATTCTGTTTAGATCTGCAGTTGTTGTGATGTTGGTTTTCTTCTGTTCTGGAGCAGAGAACAGTGTTCCTGGTAGAATTATGGAATCTAGAACAGGAAGGAAGTTTTAACTAAGGTGCCACTATTTTCTCATTTGTTGATGAGGAGAGGGCAGGGGACTTGCCCATGGACACTGTTCATTCTGGAGTGACACAGGCCTAGAACCCAGTTTCCAGTCCCCCTCAGTCACTCCTAGCTGACTGGCTTTTCTATGTAGCACCTGCTTACAGATTCCCCCCTTCCATTCAGGGCACTTTAGAAGCCTCAGGGTAATTCATTATAAATTACCTCCCCTGAATCTTCAGTCACCACCTCTTATTTCTGACCTCAGCCCTTTTCGTAGCAACATTTAGTCATGACTTCTAACACAACACTAAAATGCTACAAGGTTTGTGGAAGGTTCTTTGTAGTATGTTTAGTTTCTTTTGGTCATTTTCTTAAAGCAGTGGTTTCTAATCTATTTGGAATTACACATTTTTGTAACAATCTAAATGAAAGCTAATGACCCTGTCCTCCTGCAAAAGTACACGCAAACATACACATACACACACACACACATGCACACACACACACATATACACAAATATACACATTTTAGGGGGTTCTGTTGACCCTCTGAGTTTCAACTCTGGTTTAAGAACTTTTGAAGTGAGTGTTAGAAGCTATTAAAGTATTATTTACCACAAATAATTATTTTGCTCTGCTTAGCTTGCTAATACATGTAAATCTCATGTCCTTTAGCCTTTTATTTGGTTTACATTTTGGATCTGTCTGACAGAAAGGGAAGAGTAAAGATTCTTAGTAGTTTGTTTCCAATATTATGACACATAATAGTCAAATTTTCTTTTGAAATGAGAGATCATCTATCAATGGTCTCCAAAACCACATATTCTTCATGAGGGTTGGGAATAGGTTTTTAAAAGTAGACCTGCCTGCCCTGTATCAATCTTAGCCCCGTTGGAGTGATCCAGTAGATATTTTTAACATGTGACAATGATATTGATGCAGCAGACGCATGAACCACTGAAAATCCAAAATTCTAATTTTCTACTTAAAGGCTATGGAGGTACAAAAACTAGTGACATAGCTGAAATTTATTTAAAAATTCCTGGTTCCCTGGATTGAATTTACTTTCTTTTTTAGATAATATTTTTATTAGAAAATATTATTACTACACAGAAAGTTCTAGAGAGCAATAAAATAATATAACAAGTGGGTTGAGCAAATGTTAATATGTTGTCATATATGCTTATGATGCTTGTTTTATTTTGATTTCTTATCTCACTAATGCTCTTTAATTTCCATGACTTCCTTCTGTATTAATTTGTATATTTCTGATATTTTTCAATCACTTTATTTTTAAACATTCTATATCATTTTGTTTTACATATGCCTAGTAAGCAATACAGTACCATTATCTTTTCTACCTATTTTGATATTATCTTTTTTCCATTTTTACTTATTATAAATATAGTTATATTTGAGCTTATTTTTTAAAATCTTATTATGGATTTTTTTTCTGTGTTTTCCCTCTTTTCCTTCCTTTATTAACTCTTGGATTAATCAAGTTTTCAATAATATTTTTACCCACTTCCCCTTACTTTTCCTTCCTCCCATCCTCCCTTCTTTCTTCCCTTCATTCCTTCCTTCCTTTCCTCTCTCTGTTCCTCCCTCCCTTCCTTTCTTTCTTCCTCTCTCTTTGCTTTCCTTCGAGTGGTTATTTTCAATTTTAACATAAACATATGTAACATAATCAAGTATAAAATTATTTAGTATATTTAGCCTTCTCTTAAAAATATGAATCTTATCCAATGCTATGCTGGTAAATGTGTAGCAACCAACTATATGGAGGAGGGAACAATTTCTGATTTATAGTATTTACTGATTTCCTTGGTGTAAATATTTCCACTTGAAATTCCATGGCTGATTTTGAGTTATAAATATAATGCCATTGAATGTATAGATGGGAAGAAACGCTCTATAGCACATTAACAGATGTATTGCAGATACAATAAATATAGAGTACCTCAAGAACATAGGAAATAGTTAAATGTGGCAAAATAATTAGAAAGTGATGGGTTTAATATGTATTATCTTTGCTTTTAATATAATTTATTTCATTTTAAGTTTATATAATTAGATTTTTAATAATGTATTTAATAACTGGCTTGAAAAATTCCTGAAAATTTAACAGCTGGCCTATGTGAACTAATTCTAGCATCCCACTTAGCAGACAATGAATACCTCCTCCCTCCCTCTACCCCCAATGCACACACAGTACTTCTTATTACTATGGCAGTTTTTAAATTGCTTTATTTTAAATGTACACACAAAGATTACTTTCACAACTAATCTATGATTATATTTATTGGCATATTTTATCAATTTTTATTCTCACCACTAATCCTTAATTCCCACAACTTTTTTCTGTGTTAATTTGTATTTTTTCCCCCTGAAGTGCATTCATTAATAGATCTTTTAGTGAAACTGTTTGAGTAGTAAGCTACCTTTGTTTTTGCATATGCTTCTGTTTTGCTTTTCTTTCTGACAAATAGCTTAGCTGGGTAAAAATTGTTAAATTGACAGTAATTTTTCCTGAGCACTTTCAAAAATTTATTATTTGCTGGCATTTATTGCTACTACTGACACATCTACTATGAGTATAATTGTCAGGGTTATCTCTTTTTTCTTTTTTTTTCTGTTATATTTGTTTTTACCTCTTCAATATCCTAAAGTTTTCTTAAGATGACTTTTGGCTAAGATTTATCTCTTTTTACCCTGCTTTATAGTAAGAGAAGTAACTCATATCTAAGTACGCATGCCTATCTTCAGTTCTGCAAAATTCATAGTTATTAATTCTTCAAATAATACTTCTTCACAACTTTCCATTTTTTGCAGTATTTAGTAGACATAAATTAGATACTGTCATGCATTATCCATGTGTTGTATCTAATATTTTATATTAAAAAACACTCTGAATCCTCTTTGTTTCTATATGCTTTATTCTGGATAAAGTCCTCAGTTCTGTTTATCAATTTTCTAATACTTCAACCATTTTCAGTCCAGGGTTTATCATACATACTATTATTTTTCTTCCTGTCTGATATATCTGATTTTCCAGAATTCTAATTGTGTTTTATATCCATCTGTTTTTTGTTTTATATCTCTTTTTGAAAATACCTTCTTCATTTTTAATCAGGGTTTTTTTTTTTTCATTTGTTTCTCTGAGCATCCTCAATTTACTACTATTAAAGTTTCTGTCAGACTACATTATAAAACTAATTTCTTTGAATGATTACTAGTCTGAAAATTAATTTTTTAGCTACCTTTCTTTACATTGTGTTTCTTAATGAGCTTTATAATTTGATTTAAAACTTATTTTGAGAGGGACTTTTTGTTATAATTTTGTTGCTGTGTTTTTAATTTTTCTTTTTCCTTCTATGTGTTACCCTCCCTGTTCTTTGTGACTGCTACCTCCTATGCATGCATCTCTGACCTCTATTCCTTTCAGACACCTGTCTTCTCATGTTATTTCTGATCTTCTGTTTTACAGTGATGATGGGGATCTCACAGATGTATCCGCTGAGCCAATGGATGGATTGACTCAACTCCCGACTATGACGGTTAGCAACATATTTTGGTTTGTAATATTATGTCATGTTGTAACGGTTTATTTTAAGCCATCTTTACAGGGGAGACTAGCTAGTTTCACCTTCTGCCTTCAGAGCACACCAAGCTATGATTTCTCTTCTTATACCCTCTTCCACTCACCAACCGCCTTCCGCCCTCCCCCAGACCTTGTCCCCAACTCCACAATCTCATTTGAAGCAATTGAATTCCCACTTTTCCTCCAGGACCTGGACTTCCAAATTCCATTGCTGCATGCAGACTTGAAACCCAGGAGCTCCACAGCTTCAGCTCAGCACCTGGCTTTGCATTTATGTTCCTTTGGGAGCCCAAAAGATCCTTACCTTGGTTTTAAGTATGATCATATATTTTTCCTTTCGTATTCTAATATTATCTATTGTTTGTAGAATAAAAGACTTGACAAGCACATGTTCCATTCTATGAAAGCCTTCTGCTTTCAGAGGCTTAGAACTGAATGTAGGCAAGATTTAGACTGAGATTCCTAAACACATTCTTCATGTTAAGGAGCCTTTCTTTTATGTTTTTATAGAAATGTGGTCTTTCTGTTACTCAAAATAAATTTAAGCCTTCCTACACGATCAGAATAGTCTGGGCCTTTTTATTTTAAATAAAGATTTAGATGAGAAACACTGCAGGTAGCTAGGAAATGACATACTATGCATACAATTGGTGCAATTGTTTCCTGGGGCGTTATTGTCTTCTCTGCTATTTTCCATGATGCCCAAAGTTTTATGAAAAATTCTGTACATATCCAACATAGCATTGGCATGGATACATTTTATTGGTTACTTTTGTCTGAACCTAGTACATTGCCTAAAGCTAGTGACCAATGTTTTGTAACCTAATGTCTGCTTATTTATGTTACCTTAACCACTTTTATTTTCTGATATTCCTGAAACAGCTTTATTCTTAAATACTCTCTTTTTGTCTATTTCTCTGTTTCAGAGAAATGTCAGTTTTAGTGTTTTGAGTGGATCCCTTCTCTAACTCACTTTCTTTAATCCCAGAATGAAACTGTACAAGTTTATTTCTCCTCATCTTCTGGTCAAGAAAGCATGGATAAAGAAAAACTAGCATCTCCTACTCAAGCCAACAATAAATAAACAAGCAAATAGAAAAATAAATAAAAAACAGTCCCATTAATTATAATATGCAACACACTTCTATTGATTATTAACTTCATGCACTTGAGATTCAAAGAATGATAACCATACTTTTCCCAACAATCCTATATAATAAAAGGGTAATATGCAAATTGACCCTAACAGCAGAATGACTGGGAATGACTGGTCGCTATGACACACACTGACCACCAAGGGGAAGACACTCAATGCAGGACCTGCCCCCTGGTGGTCAGTGCGCTCCCACAAGGGGAGCTCTGCTCAGCCACAAGCCAGGCTGATGGCTGCCAGTATAGCGGTGGTGGTGGGAGCCTCTCCTGCCTCCTCAGCAGTGCTAAAGGATGTCCAACTACAGCTTTGGCCTGCTCCTTGCTGGCAAGTGGACATCCCCTGAGGGCTCCCGGGCTGCCAGAGGGATGTCTGACTGCCAGCTTAGGCCCAATCCACCAGGGAGCGGGCCCAAGACAGCAGGTGGACATCCCCAGAAGGGTCTCAGACGGTGAGAGGGCACAGGCTGGGCTGAGGGACCCCCCCCGAGTGCACAAATTTTTGTGCACCAGGCCTCTAGTCCTGTATAATAAAAGCCCAGTGACCAAATGGTGGAATGACCAGAACAACCGGTTGACCACCAGGGGGAAGTGCTATGACACATTGACCACTAAGGGGCAGATGCTCAATGCAGGAGCTGCCCCTTGGTGGTCAGTGCACTACCACAGTGGGAGTGCCGCTTAGCTGACTGGGAAGAGTGGCTGCTCCAACTGCAAACCCTGGGCTGATGGGCAGGAACCTGGCCTATGATCATTGCCTCTTCACCCCAGGCTCCTCCTCCTTGCTACCCCCTGGAGGTCAGTGTGCTCCCACAGTGGGAGCACTGCTAAGCTAACTGACGGGCACCAGAAGCAGGGCTCACAGTTGTCAAGTGCTGCTGCGGTGGTGTGAGTCTCTCCTGATCGGGACTGACTTGACACTAGCCTGTGGCAGGTGCAGTGGGGCCGGGATGAGCGGGAGCAGCAGGCAGGAGCGGCAGGCGGCATTGGACTGCCAGTTTCTGCCCAATCCCCACAGGCCACATTGAGGGACCCCACTGGTGCACGAATCCATGCACTGGGCCTCTAGTATCTAGATGTATACACAAACATTAGTCTGAAGTTTAAGAGCACAAAATTATCATTTTGGTTCTCTAAGAAAATGCCAAAAGAATTAATATTATATAGCCAAAACATAGAGATATTTCTTCCAAAATTGAAAACTAACAAAGCTGCCACATCCTCATCACTTTTAGGGAATGGACCAAATGTGTCACATTTAAGGGAATTAGTAAGAGGTTCATTTGAACCGTATTTTTTGTGGATGTAGCTTTTTTTCTTCCTGGAGAGTGATTATATGCTTAAATTTAGAAAAATAGGTTTTTCTGTCTTGAAACCAGCTGATGGAACATGGGATTCAACTCCAGTATATAATAAATCCACAGCACTGTAAAATTCTTGAGTGATGAGGTCCTTATATCATGGCACGGAACCTAGGGCATCCTTAGCCTTCCTACCATTATGCATAGCTTCGCTTTCTAAGTGGCCCATGCCCACTAACATTTTTATTTGAATTATAACCACCATTATGAAGTCCTCAATAATCCCTATAGCCTGTGTTAGAAGCCTCTCCTGCATGTATACTAGCACCCAATACAATATATCCTTCTTTAGACGATAATCCCAGGAATGCTCTCCCTCCTTCAATTGGACTGTAAAAATCAGGAGGGATGCCCAGTTGGTGTGGTTAAGTAGTTAAGCCTCAACCCGTGAACCAAGAGGTCATGGTTTGATTCCTAGTCCTTGCACATGCCCAGGTTGTGGTCTCAATCCCTGGTAGGAGGCGCTTTGGAGGCAGCCAATCAATGATTCTTTCTCATCATTGATGTTTCTATCTCTCTCTCCCTCTCCCTTTCTCTCTGAAATCAATAAAAACATATTTTAAAAAAAGAAAGAGGAGGGATGTATCTTTCAAATGCTAAGTAAATGTTTTTGAATGAATACACTCATTACTTCTCTGAGGGGTCTTAAGAACAAAACAAAACTAGGCTTTCTATTATTATTGTGGTTTACAGTTGGATCCTAAAATGTGTGAGATACAGGGATGTAACTGCTTACATTAGTAAAATCTCTCAGTGGTTCCCCATGAGAAAGGTGTTTTTCCCCTCACATCTTGGCTCCATGCAGTCATTCAGGATGAGGGTTGCTCAGTCACGTGGCTCTGTCATGTCCTGGGACTTCATCCTTCAGTGAGTGGAATACCAGGGAGAACGTGAAAGACTGAAGTTGCACATATAACTCCAACCACATCTTATTGGCCAGAGCTCACCCTAATGACTCCAGCTACAAGGAAGGTTTGGAAATGTAATCTAGTTATGTGCCAGGAGAAAGATAAAGTGAAGTTTGATGGACCCAGCCTTGCACTTGCCACACTGTCATCTAAGAAAGCATAGAGTCTAGCGCCCTTGTCATAGAACGGGTTGTACACCTCAAATATATATGTACTTTTAATCAGAACAGATTGGCTATTAGCTTCTTGGGACTTAATTGTCAACACATTCCTGAGCTTTTAGTGTGTCATTTGCTATATTCTCTTGATGTGAACAGAAGCTGGTAGAAATATTTGACTGGCAAATGTATTTTTTTTTTAAATTTGAAAGTAACTTCAGACCTTGATGACAGAAATAAGACATGTTGCTGGAAAATTATAATGCAGAAAAATATTTTTAAAGAGCAGATGAAATCACCTGCCTGAGTCCACACCTTAGCAAATAATACTTGTCTATCAAAGTTCATATTCTCTAGTTTTAGTCAAATGGGTGTTATTAGGCTCTCACAACAGAATTCATTTGAAGGAAGTAACATCATTTCTTTTTCATTAAGTGCATCTTTTTGTAGAATCCATTTTTTTTCTCATCACTAATTTTTCAACTACAAACTGGTCTGGGATGTGTTCTTTTAAATGAAATAAACCTAAGTAGGCCCAATTAACTTACAATAACTAGAGGCAATTCAAATGTTTCTTTTCTCTTTTTTAATTGTAAGCAAATCTGCTTGAGCAATTTCTAAGAAGTGACCAATTTAGCATTTGCTTTGAAGTGTATTTAAATATGAGTTTTGATATAAAAATGACTATTCCTTGAATTTTGTCTGTGGTAAATAAGGAAATTTAATTTTTTCTTTGGAATACTCTATTTATTCTGTTCCAAAGGAAAGAGTTACGATTTGGTAAATAAGATACGTGCCTCCATTCTACAGGTTTTCTTTTCTTTCTTCTCTTCAAGCTCCGGTAGTCCACTCAAAGGGCTCATTCACCTCAGAGACATAAGACTTACTATATAATGTGTGGTATAATTTTTTTAACTTACATCTACCACTGAGAAATTTATATGTGGAGATTTAAGAGGAAGGCTTGAGAACTGACTGGCCTCCTATATAGCTCCTCCGAAACCTGCAAGATTATTATAGCAAAAGTCAGCATTTCATGGCCCCCCTATATCCATAAAGAAAATTAAAATCATATGTTGCACAGCAAGCTTAAACCATTCAGAATGCTCATAAACATATTTAAAGCCAAAATTACAGCTGTTTCTTGACTCTCGGTACCACGTATAGCTCTAGATATGGTTCTTACATTGCTATGCACATACTGTAACAGTAATTACTGTATTTTAAGCACCACACTATTCTCCACGAGCAGCCTGGTGACAAAGAGCCCTTCCTGTACCACATAACTGCCTTAGTAGGAAAACCTTCTATGTTCTTTATGTTCTACCAGAGCATTGTCTTCCTTTGTTAGAGAAGGAGAGAAGAGGCTTTCTCAAATATAGAACCAAAGGAAACATTTGATTGGACATGCACAGTTTGGTAACCCCCTGGCATGTCCAACTTTTGATGCTGGACTTTTTTTTTTTTAATATATTTTATTGACTTTTTACAGAGAGAAACAGAGAGGGATAGAGAGTTAGAAACATTGATGAGAGAGAAACATCAATCAGCTGCCTCCTGCACACCCCCGACCGGGGATATGCCCGCAACCAAGGTATATGCCCTTGATCAGAATCTAACCCAGGACCTTCCAGTCCACAGGCCGACACTCTATTTACTGAGCCAAACCGGTTAGGGCGATGCTGGACTTTTGATGACATTTCAAATTTGGAACTTAATTGATTGCACATCAATTTTACTGAAGGATGAACTGGTGCCGCTGATAGCTCCAAGTTTGTGTGAGCACCTTTGCCTGCCACTGCTCTCTGAAACAGGGATGAATCAACAGTCAAACATGAACTGTAATTAACATCGGCTTGAACACACCATATGGGATGCAGAGATGTAGGAAGTGCGAAATCCTTTGCAAAATGGGAACTTCTCAGATTTTGACAAAGTGAGAGCACTTTTTTTTATTATTATTTTGTCATCATTATGATTTTAGTTTTTATTGTCTCTTTCACCCCACTTTCAGAGGTTGAGATAACTAGTTTAGCAACTCCCCATTGAGGAAGGCAAAATGCATTCTGAAGTGATGGCTGACAAGAGAGTATGAGATAACACTTGCCTTCAGAAAGTGCTTACCATAGTTGATTCCAGATATGTTTGTATTACCATCTATTGAGCACAATGACTAGTAGGAAAAGAGCCTATAAAGTATGTCATTCTCCCACTGCCACAAACATAAAATGCATGTCTGACGCTGCTGCAGGGGGCACTTATGCATAAAGTAGAACTTGGCAGCTGAAAGTTTAACAGTTTAGTCCAGTGGTCGGCAAACTGCGGCCCTTTGAGTGTGGCTCTTCCACAAAATACCACGTGCGGGTGCACATGTACAGTGCGATTGAAACCTCGTGGCCACACTCAAGGGGCCAAAGAACCGCATGTGGCTCGCGAGCTGCAGTTTGCCGACCACTGGTTTAGGCTAAGGACCAGCTCTGAGCGAGACCTTAGCAAGGATGTTTGTCATCTTACAACTCAGTTCACTGGATTGTACAAAAGAAATAAAGTTATCCTTATGCAAATGGACAAATTAGATGTTATCCCCTAGAAATGCTGTCTCTTTGAGAAGTAAAATAAGCATAGGTTATTTATATATCTACCTCTATTCCTGAGAAGGATACCAAGGATGAACTTTGTTGAAGGCCTTTGAGAACCTAGAAAATGGCAATGTTGGGTCGGGCCTAGTATTTGAACAGTGCCTAGCAGAATCACTAGCCAGGACAGAGAAATGTGCTAAGGACTCTAACTATAAAGACAGATGGTTCAGTAGAAAGAGTCTCCTTTCCCTTTGGGCCCCTAGAGTCAGTCTTCATCTCCCCAGTACCATTCTTACTGGAAAGAGGCCAATATTCTATCTCTAAGCAGGGGAGACTTTGTCTGTAGGAAAATCTTTCACAAACTTCTTTTACATAAAATCAATAAAAGTAGAGTTGCTTTGGCTAAGGAAGGAGTTTGTAAGGACAGAACCTCCTTCAGATTTAGCCTCCTTCTTGTGTCTTCCCCCAAGATTCCCTTTAGAAACCTCAGAGGAAAGGTATAGCTGTTCTAAACACAGTCTGAAAATTGGTGGCTCAAGACAACTCAGACTCCTTGGGATTCATGTCCTTTGACCTTCAGCGAATCACTCTTTACTCTCTGTTTTGTCTGAATATTGGAAAATCCATGTTTGAATGTGTTATACATTTTATAATATAGATTCCCCTAAAGAAAGTAAAATTTCTGTTTATATACAATAGCTAGCAATGCATATATATTTCTAAATATGGAAGAGAAAACTATGAATACACATATGTGTATGTTTACAGGATCAGAGTTATGCTTATGCAGAATAAGTAGATGCTTATGCTGTGTGATTAGAAAAAAAACTTTCTCAGACAAAACATACTCTCCACAGGCCTTGTTGCTGCATGTGTTGGGTCTGCCACTACCTACTCCTCTGGGTAAAAGCAATTGCTGAAAAAGAAATACCAGCTGGGGCATGGCATATATTTTGTCATTATTGACCTTTAATATTTTATTTTCAATCAATCCTGCAGAGAGCAGATGAGGGGAGTGTGTAATATATAGGACTGAAAAGATTCAGAGAGTAGGGAACAGAGAGAAGCCATTGGGTTTGGGGGAACATTATTTAGTCTGGATTTGGAAGGGAGACATTGACCACCTGCAGGGTGCCGCACGTTATCCGAGACAGCCACACACTTAAAATCCGAACTGTACAGAGACAGGACTGAGGTGCTGCGGGAGCCTGTGTTGCTACCTACGCAGTCCATGTATCACCTGTATATAAAATGAGTAATCCAGTGGCATTTATATGTGAAAGACAGTGAGATGGACTCACTGCCTGACTTGTTCTCGAACGCTTCCAATGGTGCTGACTTGCTTCTCCATGGAATTCTTGACTTTGAGTCTCTACCTCTTCCTGGGATATCTAGGCTCTCTTTCTTAAAAGTCAACTTATGAAAAGCATCTCTAATAAGCTGATTGCTTATTATTGGAATTGCATTTAGAGACATAGACTACATCAGTGTCTGCATCGAGCTCAGGGTGCATAGCACAAGGTAGGGGGCCTTGAGGATGAAGGCAGTGGGCCGTTGGGCAATATTGAGCAGTTGAATGGCAAAGAGGGGGCGCTCCAGGTCCTAAGGGGTCTGCCTGGACCCAGTGGGCAGCCAGTTAACTGATGCAATATCAGTCGTGGAGCTACTGAAACTAAAAGATAAATTTAGTTTCAGTAACTCCATGTCAGACAAATTTTATCTGCATACTTAAAATGTGAATCTTTCATAAGGATTCAAAGCAAAGGAAGAATTACAAATAAATAAATAAATAAAAATAAAGCCAGATGAGAAAGAAGCCTAAAATGATAAATTGCAAAGTTTGAAATGGCCATTACACTGGAACAAGTCAAATGGCTACCAAGTGGAGTTTCATTTCTCATTTTATTTATAAACATTCACATAAAATTGCAAGGAGAGAGAGAAAAAAAGGGAAAATCCTTGAACTCCTGTGAAAGACATTTTGTGCCGGGTATGTTGAATTACTATTAAGTATTCACCTGTCTTAAATGGGCTTTTTCTCCAGCCTCCGCATCATACATCTTAATGTCAGTAACATCTGCAACTGAATGGTAATGTGGATCAGGGAAGATAATCACCAGTTAATAAGAGCTTCGAATCGTGCTTTGGCTATTGTACACCCTTTACTGCATTTCTTTGGATAATTTACCAGTACAATCTTATTAAAAACTTATGCTTGATTCAAAAGTGCCTGTGTATGAAATTAGCTGTGAATCTGAAAAAAAAATATATATTTTTTTAAATTATGAGCACAGTGGTCCCTTTGCTTCATGCAGCCCTTCCCTTTTAGTGTTCTTTGGAGCTTAGATCTCAGAAGTCATCATTTAAAAATCATTCTTGGTTTCTATTTGAGTGCATTCGTGATGCAGCTGTAACCTTGGTCTTTTTTAAGTAAGTCTATGCACCACAAAGATGAAAAGCCAAAAGGTGGAACACCTACGTCTTTTTCTTCCATTGATAAATCTCCAGTGCATTGGGTCTGGTGGGGAAACGTTGACCTTTAGTATTTCTGTTTTCCTTGCTCTTTATTTATTTTGCTGCAGAATGCTACTGGTCATGAAAAA